>NW_008752000.1:106698-109771 GCF_000715545.1 Opisthorchis viverrini | reverse complement strand
GTCTTCCGTGAAAACCAAATCGATTTGCAGATGAGTGTATTTCTCAAAAACAAGTCCAATTTGGGTTCAAGTAGATCATAATGTTGACGGGAACTCGGGGACTGCGCCTACCTGATGAGCCCCAAGAAGGGCGAAACCGGTGGTGGGCCGTCGAAGAGTTTTCAGCAACCTTGTGAGTAGTTTCCTTTATGAATACATATCAATGTGTTTTTTCGTCTGTCCGTGCGTGAACTAACCCACGAGGACTACTCTCGAGCACATGTGACGGCGGTAAACATTTCCGCGTTTTTCTTCTCTGTTCCATCAGTCTTCACAGTGAGTAGTTTCCTTTATGAATACATATCAATGTGTTTTTTCGTCTGTCCTCCCGTGAACTGACCCACGAGGACTACTCTCGAGCACATGTGACGGCGGTAAACATTTCCGCGTTTTTCTTCTCTGTTCCATCCCTCAGTCTTCACATCTGCAGCCTAATCTCGAGGTCCATCTGTTCCCAGTACACTGCACATCAAAACAGTACATGCGATGCATGGTTTCGTCAGTCTGGGGCATGCTTTCTCTTCAGATCCTATCTCACCGTACCTCTATCATCGACTGTCAGCCGCTGGTATCGTTCATACAACTGCATCTATTTCGGGGACTCTTTCCGCAGTGTTTATGCCGTTCAACTGTTGGGAGTCGTTATAGTATCCGATCACCGTTCGATTTTCACCCATCCCGTTACCAAGTGCTTTTGCGTTCTTCGCTTAGGAATGAATACGTTTCTCTGCTCGGAAAAACCCAAAACCTGTTCACCGCCGTCCATTTTCCGCATACTCTCTCTCTCTCAGATATTTCCTCGCCTGTTCGGCATCCTAGGTTTTTGTCACATGGTAATCTCGGAAATTGATTCACTGCACACACACACACCTTTGATAAAGCTACAAAAAAACGGAAATCATCCCTCGGGCGTTTTGAAATCCGGTAATTTTTCTTCGCGCCGATTCGCGCGTCTACTTCTCTTGGTTGCTCTGCTGCGTTGCTTCGTTTCTTTACTACTCACTATTCCATCCTACTATCTCGCTATCTCATCTACCCTTGATACAGTTTTTTGACTGATTTTTCTCGAGGATATTTCGTCTGCTGTCTCCCTCTCTCTCTCTCACCCCATCCCGACCCGCCTACAACGCTGTACCCGCGAGCAAGTACTCCCATCACAGCTCTGCTAAATTGTACACGAGCGTTTTTTTTCGGTGTAGGTTCGCAATCCATTTCTACCCCGTCGCGCACTGCGGCACGTATGTACGAACGGATGTATTTGGTGGTTTATACACCGACCCTGCATCCAATGCACAGTTATACACTATGGTAACCTGTTCGCCGGTTTTTGAGCGTCTGGTCCACAAACTGTTGGCGGAAGCTCACCAAGCGTATAGGCCTTTCAATGGGACAGTCTTGAATCGAGAGAGATGTGAAACCATCCGTTTTGGCCTGTCGTCATTTCACCCAGGATTTACTGACCGGAAGGTCCGTGGTTCGACCCCGACCTCTGCCCCTGTCTAGGCTTGGGCAACCTGGTGGTATCCCAGCCCTCGTGCAACCTTCGGGTGGCATGGCAGCTAGGCACCGAGGGGTGCTGCAGCTGAACAATTTCATTATTTTATTTCTCCCCAATGTCTTCTCGCTCAGCTGTACCGCTAAATTATGCTGGCTGATTTCTTCCCACCAAAGCGCAGCCTAGCCTGATCTGGACCAGGCGTCCCATGCTCGGTTCGGTTCAGTTCAGTTCATTTGTCATGTGTGATGCACGCACGATGCCTTGGATCGCCGCCCGCCGCGGATTAGGAACTAACAATAGACTAGTCTACACAATGGCGCCAATTTTTATGTGAGAGAACGAAAGCGTTCAGCTGTAGCACCCTTCCGGTGCCTAGCCGCCATGCCACCCGAAGGAAGCACGAGGGCTGGGATACTGCCAAGTTACCCAAGCCTAGACAGGACCATCTCGCCCCAACGTTTTATGGGACATCTACACGTTGGTGCCTACCTTCAACCGTTGGTGTGGTGGATCTCACACCTCAACCTTGTAAGCGCATGCACCAGTGCAGCTAAGATCGTTTGCTATGTCTGTCCCGCTCCGTCTCCAGGTCATAATATCTTCCAGTCGGGAGCCGCCCTGCCGACGAAGCAACCGATCTCCTCAGTGATGGAGTACATGGCAAATGCAGCCTAATCGACCCATCAGTTGGGTCAGCGGCTGGTTTGTTGCTGTAAACCATTGGTCCCTAATCTGATCTCCTATGATTACATCTGCGGTGCTTCGAAGGCCGAGACGAGCAAGCTATCTTCTCTGGTCTTCACCCCGTAGCAGTTAGGCTTGACAAGCAAATAGTACCATTGAGCGTACTATCGCACTCTCAACCTTGTCGTTTGCCAACAGGCTAACGTCATGTCGACCACGGATGTACCTAATCTGAAGGTAGGTGGAACGAACTTCGGGGATTCTAGTATTCGGTCCGTCATCCGATGTGAGGCAATCATCCGCATAGATAAATTTGTTCTGGTACCATGTGATCAGTCTTGGTGAGACACTCGTCCAATCTTTTATTAGCACCTTGCATCCTGAAGATGCAGAACACATGGCAAGATAGATGGCGATTTTGTATTTGGGTAGGATCTGTACCAAGTAGTCCAATGTCTTCCGTATATCTCATTCTAATGCAACAGTGTAGCAACTTTAAACGTGTATGAAAACAACCGGAAATGCGAAGCCTTGTCATCAGCAATTCTATTTCGCTGAGTTCTTTGTGAATCTGTCGAGTACTAACCAGCCGTATGATCATCAACGCGAGTCTCAGTGTCCGCTGCCAGTGAGAAATGAATTTCGGGGTGGCAACCATTTGTAGTGCCTTTCAAGGAGTCATCCGATATGGTGTGCACTACTGAACTGAATTCCGGTTGCTTTTCACAACTGATATTGCCTCATCATAAACAAATGGGAGCACATATTGCTTACTGTATCCGTAAACCAATCCCGCACTTTACTACCCGGTTTGTAGCATAGTTGAGCGTCAGCATCAGTGAGAACATAGAA
>NW_008752000.1:99483-106098 GCF_000715545.1 Opisthorchis viverrini | reverse complement strand
CCTGCCGACGAAGCAACCGATCTCCTCAGTGATGGAGTACATGGCAAATGCAGCCTAATCGACCCATCAGTTGGGTCAGCGGCTGGTTTGTTGCCGTAAACCATTGGTCCCTAATCTGATCTCCTATGATTACATCTGCGGTGCTTCGAAGGCCGAGACGAGCAAGCTATCTTCTCTGGTCTTCACCCCGTAGCAGTTAGGCTTGACAAGCAAATAGTACCATTGAGCGTACTATCGCATTCTCAACCTTGTCGTTTGCCAACAGGCTAACGTCATGTCGACCACGGATGTACCTAATCTGAAGGTAGGTGGAACGAACTTCGGGGATTCTAGTATTCGGTCCGTCATCCGATGTGAGGCAATCATCCGCATAGATAAATTTGTTCTGGTACCATGTGATCAGTCTTGGTGAGACACTCGTCCAATCTTTTATTAGCACCTTGCATCCTGAAGATGCAGAACACATGGCAAGATAGATGGCGATTTTGTATTTGGGTAGGATCTGTACCAAGTAGTCCAATGTCTTCCGTATATCTCATTCTAATGCAACAGTGTAGCAACTTTAAACGTGTATGAAAACAACCGGAAATGCGAAGCCTTGTCATCAGCAATTCTATTTCGCTGAGTTCTTTGTGAATCTGTCGAGTACTAACCAGCCGTATGATCATCAACGCGAGTCTCAGTGTCCGCTGCCAGTGAGAAATGAATTTCGGGGTGGCAACCATTTGTAGTGCCTTTCAAGGAGTCATCCGATATGGTGTGCACTACTGAACTGAATTCCGGTTGCTTTTCACAACTGATATTGCCTCATCATAAACACATGGGAGCACATATTGCTTACTGTATCCGTAAACCAATCCCGCACTTTACTACCCAGTTTGTAGCGTAGTTGAGCGTCAGCATCAGTGAGAACATAGAAAAGGTTCACGTTTTAAATTCTCAAAGAGGGTTTTAACTCTTTCGATGTACTCTGTGGGAACCGTTTTTCATCCATTCTGAGCCTGATCTGTGATGTTTAGGGGAGTGTCGACAATTTTTCTCGGGTTTGGGTTTTCCGATCACAGAATACACTAGTTAGGGCACCAGAGTCGGTCCCTGATTGGCTAATAGCATGTCCCAATATGATTGGCTGGTTGTGAACCACATGGCGGTCCATCCTCTCCCTCAGTGGCGTGTTTGTGACCGGTAGGTGTAGTTCACGGTATGTAAACTATACGGCAAAAATGCGCACATTACCATCTTTGAAAGGTGTGCCACACGCTTGTACAGATTCGCCGCACATGCTTGTCTTTCAGGGTGGCGTGGCACACTTTTCCATCCAAGACCGGTGTGTTGTTAACACATCAAGTTCGTTCGAACTGCGCGGTCAAAATACTTGGTCCATCCAATTATTGATGAGCTAGACTACTGTCACGTGGGGGGCAGAAAATCGAAGATGCTTCATAATTGAAAGATGTATCATAGTTCGATGGCCACTTGGCTCATGTTAGACGGTTGATAATGAAAACCTGTCATATCGTTGCAGATCTAATGTTGGGGCAATCGAAAAAACATGTTTAACACTCGGGTCCCTTAAATTTCAATCAAAAGTTTTTTTTGAATGCTTTTAGCGTCTCAGTCGACTTAAATTTTCTTCCAATTCCAGGTTGGTATGCCTAATTCAGTGATTTGAGTTTGATACTAAAGACACGTGGTTTGATTTTGGGGGAAACGCCATTTTTACGTAAACGTGCAGATGTGTAACCTCCGTGATACTTGTGGTGTAGTCACCTGTTAAGCGTAAACGGAAGTACAAAAACGCAAGGGGGTCATGCGAGCCTCACTTAGAAGGAAAATCTCATCAACAGAATTTTCGTAAACTCTTCCATACCCCTCTGACAGGTCAACGATCCGCCACCTCTCTGCTTGCATCATTCTGAATTTGGCAAGCAAGGTAACACTCTTCGACAGAACCACGGTCGAACCATTACAGTGCCTACATTTTGAATTCTTGTTTATGATACACTGCACACATCAGCAAGCAGCTTGTTGTTCTACCCGATACAGAGTGCGAACTGCAAAAGCGGCCAGGTAGGCCGGTCGTCCAGGCGCTGACTAGGGCCCAGCGTAGGAGGCAGACAGACCTTGGCTAAGCGGTCCTCGGGAACGGTTCATTGTAACATCCTGTAGAGTTTCCAGCCACATAGACTCCAACAAGGAAGGCGCCGATGTCCCTGACTTAGGGCCTTACTGCTCGAATCCTTCGAGAGCATTGGTTCAGAACAGGCGTTGGCCGAGCATACGTAGCGCGTGCCCTGATAGGAGCTCTTTTCTTCTCTGGTAATTCTGATGTGTTACCGAGTACACGCTTACAGTCCATTTTGTTGCGTACGTACAGTGGCCGGCCAACTCTTGCTATGCCAGTGGATAAGTTTGAGACCTTCATTTGGGATGGGCTGAGTCTCGCAACTACAAAATGAAACTGTTATTTGCATATGTGGTGTTCAGTTTCAAAAACGTTTTTTTTGGCGCCATTAGTGACGCACTTATTGATCTCTTTCGTCAAAATGCACTCGTGGCGTATTCAAAGGTCAATTAAAGTACATTGTTCAGCGATCTGAACCTGTTGACCTTGATGTTCTAACGGGACAGATTAATACTGAAAATCTCGAAGCAACGCTTGCTGTTTGACAGTGCAACTTACCCGCTAAAACAAGGAATCACTCCCAAAAATTTAGTGTAGATCGTGCGGTCTGGTGATCGCCCCCGCAATTCAAATCGGCTTATCCGCTTTCAGATATCATTTTGATTCTCAGATGTCTATTTTTTTAAGATTTGCGTTCTACAATTCAAACACTGGCAAAATTGGACAAGACGTGAACCATTATCACAACCATCACCTCGTTTCTGTTAATCAATATGTCCCTGTCGACTGTAGGCACCCAAAAGGTCTAATGAGCCTGAAAATGGACAAGGATTTTGGAATGACGCAAGCAGACAAAGAAGATTCCAGAATAATCTTAATGACTATGTCGGGAAAGTGTAATCGATCCTAACGGGGAGAAATCAGGAAAGACCGCTGATAGAAACAGAGATAACGCGAACTGCCCGTATGGAGAAAAATGATTCACAGCAAAGACGACTGGATATAATGCGGTCTCGGGTGTACGGATGATGTGAACGTTTGATTTACTCCTGATTAGTCTTAGTATGCCAGCTAGGAATCAAGCCTACCAGAGGCATCCATTTGAGGGGTTCTAGTCAGTCCATAGAGTTTGGATACAACCGATTTCCCAAATAATGTATTCTGGATCTCAAGTACCTACTGAATTCAACCTCACTCTTGTTCACGGTCGGTTAGGCGAGCGGTTGGGTGATTGGTATTGTTCTAGCTAATATGGCTTCAACTTTATACGCCTACCCACCCATTTCAGTGCGTTCAGTGCCATTCGTTCTGAGGATGTTGATGAAATATTCGGAACTCTTGATTGTTGGGTTGATAGGACCGTGACGAGTTGCACCCGTTCTACTGAAAAAAGCTCCTGAACAACCAGTTCTACGCACGGCTTCATTTTGTCCGTTCTTTTATTGCATTTTTGCTCACTGTGAAGTTAGGGTTCCTTTTCTGATAGACAACGCTAACCTTGACTCAGTATACTATCTATATGACAAGTTGACTGCCCAACAGTAGTACGTAGACTTTACCAGAGCGCTGATAAATGGAAAAAACCGTCTGAACTCATCTGTTTATCCTGGTTTTGCTAATGCTAGGTGGGTGTCACCTTCGTGGCATTCTTGTTGAGCAATTGTAAATCAGTGGGTGAGATTTTGCTTTGAAGATCTTCGTTCAGTGGATCGGAAGACCTGACCACAGACCTGGCCGGGAATCTGTCAACTTCCTTCCATCCTTTTTTGCTCTCAATGGATACTACTCACAAGGTTACTGAGGACTCTTGGATAGCCCTCGACTGGTTTCGCCTTCCTTGGGAATCAACATAAAGGCGCAGTTCCCAGGTTTCCGTCAACCACATGTTCTGCTCTAACCCAAATGGGACTGATTTCGACAAATACACTCATTTGCAACTCAATTTGTTTTTCACGTTTATATTTTTTTTAATGAAATTCTTTAACTGAATGTGGTGCACATAGGCCGCCTCATGTTTCAGTTGCTCTTAGCACTTTCTGACTCTGACAAACAGAATAATTCAGAGGATACCTAACACTGATTTGGCCTGGTGTTATCTAGAAACTTCCTGACTGTTTCTCCTTTGACCTTGATGTACCTCGATGGTTAAGGCATGAACGTAACGACCGGATGGTCCGCGGCATCTCGACTGCTCCTGTATAGGCTCGGGCAACCTGACAGTATCTCAACCGTCGTGCTTCCCTTCCGCAGCTGAGCACTGGAAAGGCATTACTGCTGAATAATATTCGACATTAAAACCCAACCAAAGTTGTCACCTTGCCTGAGGAACCGTTTGTGTCAGAAGCGAAACGTTTTCCAACGACAACTCTACGGATTGCCTCCCAAAAACTTTCCTGAATTTCTCGATCGATCGACTGAATGTGCCAATAGACGTCGAAAAGTGTCACCTAAGTGCTTTCGTTTGGTGATACTGGAGACAAACGGGACACGTATTCGACATAAGAAGTGTGAAACAGAATAGCACTCGTTCCCTACTGATTGCCAACCCACCGGCGACGCCGATTGCTTCTATCCGAAAGGCCTCCCCGGCGGATAAGTCATTTATCAGACCAAGGATTTACTTAATTAGTTAGCGTTTAACTGATGTTCACCATCACAACAACGCCGTTCCAGCCACGATCCTGCAGAGCATTTTACTTCTCGGATCGACTACTGAGTGGAGAAGAGCATCGCTGCCGGTGACCGAACACTTTTTGGTCTGGAAGACCTCGAGTTTGGACACCCCCCATAGGTTCGTGAGATGCGCACTGCTGATGATTCCGAATAGAAATGAAGCAGCTAAACTACCGAGTTTATTGGCTGTTCGGCACAGATTAGTTTCCCAATTTTTGTATGTGTTCTCTCGACCTTTTCCCTTTGTTCAGTATTGTTCTGCTGTCGTTCATCTATGGGACTTTTATTGCAGACTGTGAAGGATATCCTCCTGTGTTGTGCTTGCAGAATTCACGAACCATGCACCAAGATCCAGTGTTTTCTGATGTTATGGCATTGTTCATCGAGAACAGGGAAAGGAAACTTTACCGAAAACAATCTACCGTACTTCAGCGTCACCAATCTGATGTCCTCACCAGTCCCGCTCAATGCTTTGAAAGCACCTATGGTTAAACATAGCTTTCCTACAGGTCATCCGTATGCAGGGGTCACGTCTCTGATCCCTAAAAAACATATCAAACGATGACACTGTACGCTCTACGCTTGACAGTCAGGCTGATGTCACATCAGTGCCACAAATTTCGGATGTTGGAAAACGATGTCCGAGCTTTCCACGCTAAGGTTCATTCTATTCGCGGTGGTACTATAAGGGGGCGGTACGGCGGTATCTTTCGTGGTTGAATACTTGGGCGGTCTTTATAGATATGGTCAGCCCAAAGTCCGCTGATTCGATTCTGATGACACAGTTTTCTAATCGAGGATGGCATCCGTGAATTCATAACAGGTAAAACCAAAAACTTAGGACATATCAGTGTGAACAGGAAAACCCTTCGCTGCGAAGCCTTTCATTAGCAAGCACCAAATAAGCGATTACAAACTACCGGACCGGAAAGTAGACATCTCGGTTGTGCCTTATTTTTGAAAAAAAAAAAACTGAACATCCTCGCGCGTCTTCTTGAACTTTCGTAGATACTCATTGACTATCACGCAACTGTAAACGATCGCTGCAAAGCAGTTCCACAGTGCTGAGTGATTCTGATAGCACTAGTGTAGTGCATTTGAACCACCCGCTACTATCCGGAGTCCTTTTTTCCTATTGCCCAGAATCTTGGACCACTGTACCGACACTCTTGACAGTCAAGGCATAGTCTATTGTTTGCCAACATGTGTTCACACCGATGACTTCGTTTAAGATACAAATGGATGAATCTCAGAAGGAAAGTGCGAATGGCTGATGTTGTGTCTACAACTTGGTGAGAAGCAGACGTCAGTTTTGTGACTGCCGATAAGAGTGAATCCAAGTGAACGAATAATATTCTTGATAAAGGAAACTACTCATAAGGTTGCTGAAAACTCTTCGACAATCCACGACGGGTTTCTCACTTCTTGGGGCTCATCAGGTAGACGCAGTCCCCGAGTTTCCGTTAACCTTATGTTCTACTTGAACACAAATTGGACTGTTTCCGAGAAATGCACTAATTTGCAAATCAATTAGGTTTTCATGAGAGACTCAACTGAATCTCTCGTTCATGATATTCTACAACTGAATGTGCTGCACTCAGGCCACCTCATGATTCAGGTCATGCTTGACAGAGGGTCTAGGCATCGTAGAAGACATAAAGGACGGGAGATAATATAATGGCTAGAGTGAAGTACACCAATTTACGCCTCTCATTCTTTCTCGTGTTCGACTTCGAATGGGTTGCATTGCAAGAAATACTAAGATGGCTTTAATGGAGCTGACTTTTCTCACCCCATATTCTCGCTTACCTTACACG
>NW_008752000.1:73965-98854 GCF_000715545.1 Opisthorchis viverrini | reverse complement strand
GGTATTTGCATTAGCTCTAACGGAAGTGTCTGATGAAGTCAATTCGGAAATCCCAAAGACTCCAATTACGTTTGTTAATCTGCATCACCAGTGACGTCAAAAAGGGCATATCGCTGAGTCTTGACGGTCGAGTGTATCAGGCTACAGTGAAGGCTGGGTCCGCGGCGACACTTCTGCTGATAGATGACGTGAGGTGTCTTCCGGTTTTTGGCCACCGATGTCTCAGAAACTAGCGTCAGCGAATTCGTAACGAGGTAATCAGAAAACGGGTGTTTTGTTGTGCGCTGGGTATCTCAGTCATGATACGGATACCAAAGCATCTTGTATGTGTTCTCTCGACCTTTTCCCTTTGTTCAGTATTGTTCTGCTGTCGTTCATCTATGGGACTTTTATTGCAGACTGTGAAGGATATCCTCCTGTGTTGTGCTTGCAGAATTCACGAACCATGCACCAAGATCCAGTGTTTTCTGATGTTATGGCATTGTTCATCGAGAACAGGGAAAGGAAACTTTACCGAAAACAATCTACCGTACTTCAGCGTCACCAATCTGATGTCCTCACCAGTCCCGCTCAATGCTTTGAAAGCACCTATGGTTAAACATAGCTTTCCTACAGGTCATCCGTATGCAGGGGTCACGTCTCTGATCCCTAAAAAACATATCAAACGATGACACTGTACGCTCTACGCTTGACAGTCAGGCTGATGTCACATCAGTGCCACAAATTTCGGATGTTGGAAAACGATGTCCGAGCTTTCCACGCTAAGGTTCATTCTATTCGCGGTGGTACTATAAGGGGGCGGTACGGCGGTATCTTTCGTGGTTGAATACTTGGGCGGTCTTTATAGATATGGTCAGCCCAAAGTCCGCTGATTCGATTCTGATGACACAGTTTTCTAATCGAGGATGGCATCCGTGAATTCATAACAGGTAAAACCAAAAACTTAGGACATATCAGTGTGAACAGGAAAACCCTTCGCTGCGAAGCCTTTCATTAGCAAGCACCAAATAAGCGATCACAAACTACCGGACCGGAAAGTAGACATATCGTTTGTACCTTATTTTTGAAAAAAAACTGAACATGCGCGCGCGTCTTCTTGAACTTTCGTAGATACTCATTGACTATCACGCAACTGTAAACGATCGCTGCAAAGCAGTTCCACAGTGCTGAGTGATTCTGATAGCACTAGTGTAGTGCATTTGAACCACCCGCTACTATCCGGAGTCCTTTTTTCCTATTGCCCAGAATCTTGGACCACTGTACCGACACTCTTGACAGTCAAGGCATAGTCTATTGTTTGCCAACATGTGTTCACACCGATGACTTCGTTTAAGATACAAATGGATGAATCTCAGAAGGAAAGTGCGAATGGCTGATGTTGTGTCTACAACTTGGTGAGAAGCAGACGTCAGTTTTGTGACTGCCGATAAGAGTGAATCCAAGTGAACGAATAATATTCACCGCAATTGGATTCGAACAATTTCACACCCAGGATACGGTAAACAGTTCAACAAAGCTGCCGCCTTCCCTTTCAATATGCCTTGAAAGTACAGCGATATCTGCATATGAAATATCAATAAAAGCTGGTTGAAACGAAATGACGCAAATTGTGACTGGTCAATCTGTGGTGAAATACTGACAGCTGGACCTCCCTGAATGTTCGTGAACATAACCCGAACCAGATAAGCACACACCTGGTGTGTGAGAGCTGTAAGAAGTTTTTCACATAAAACTGGTATCACTCATGGATGTCCACTCCTTTCATTTGGTTCAAATTCGTTAACAATGAAATAATGATACGAATGTTGGAAGGTCCTGGTGAAGGGCTTTTTGATATAGAGTACGCATATGACATATGACATAGTCAGAGATAACCCAGTCTTCAAATACTAACTCATCCAAACTCACCACCGTGAAGACATCCGTACCTGCTTAGGCACTTTACAAATGGACGGAATGACATGCTACGCGTATACGGACAAGCGTTGGTACATGTCAAAGTGACTTTTCTTGGCATCGTGACCCCCCTCTGAGGAGATAGTTTGTGTGGTTTCCTGTTCGACCCACAAACCAAATACGACTCTTAAGCCATTTGAGAGTTTTATTTCTAGCGTCATGTTTTTTGTTGTGTTGAGCCCTCATCCCAAAAGCAACCGAAATGTAGTGTCCTTTCACCTGCACCTGACACGGTTTCATCTCAAATAAATCTACTGGCAATGATCTTACAGCCCTGAACATCGGCCATTCCCAACAGCCGAGCAATGACGCGTTCAAACCGAATCGTTTCAATGACCTCTTCATGCTGGTGAAAGGAAGAAGGCCTTTGCTGCGGAGTTATCTATTAGAAAATGCCAACTGACCAGTTAAAGACTATTGGACAGGGAAGCAAAACTCTCATTTGCATCTTATTTACAAAACCTGGACATCAGTCTTCTCCTGAACGCGTCTTCTTGAACTCTCCTGGATACCCATTGACTCCAATCATTCATTGCTCAAATCCAAGCAAATGCTACAAAGCGACTCCACAAAAAAGCCGCAACAGATCTCCCTATTCAGGAGACGCAAAGCGAATTTACGAGAACAACACGTACTGCTCGCATGCCTCCCCATCAGTAGTATCACCGTTACAGCACTGAACATCGGTCATTCCCAAAAGTTGAGCAATGACACCTTCAAACCGAGTCGTTTCACTGACCTCTCCGTGTTGGTAGTCTGCGTGTCAAGGCCGGTGCCGTAACTGTTTCAGGCCTTCAGTCTCACGCGCCTCGATATCCCTGCCCCGCTCGGCCAATCGCACTGCAGTTTATCTGCATGCCCTCTGACCATGCCTCTGATGGTCTGACATTTCTCGGATTTGTGACTGCTTTTCTGTTGCCCACGCAGTTTCTGTATCTTACGATCAACACTTGCGCAATGGACAACAACTTGTGTTTCGGGTTGTACATGTGGCTCGACCGTACTCCGCTGTTAGCTCAGGACGGCCTAGAAGCAATGTATGACTTTGCAGTGAAGTGGAACCACCTTCCGAAGACGGTAAAAATTGAAACGATGTAGAACTTGCAGTGCGCTCAGCCAACTAAATAGCATATCGAAATGGGAGGAAAGAAGAGCAGCTGAATATCTGGGGGGGGGGGTTCCAACCAAACTCTAGATGTAATGCATGAGTGACTTTCCTAAACCCTGTCTCGCTTCTGAATTCCTGCAGAATTCTGATCAACGAACAAACTTACTGGATACCTTCCGAACAAAGAGAAGTGACGAAAAATCTTTTCATACCGACTGTCTGGAACTAATCATCACACAACAAGAGATATCTGATCAATTAATGGGTCATCGATGTATGCGAAAACGCCACTGTGTTCTTTCGCTCCGATAAATCAACCGAAAAAGCCGCAGGCCTAAAATGAATAGTCAACATTATCAAATGTATGATTTAAGTTTTCCACGATTCCGTTTGTACTTTAACCGTCTAGCACGAATGTTCGGAGCAGCTCACAACAGAAAACTGCCGCAAACTATAAAAAAATGAGTAGACCAATCTTAGTGATGTAAAAAAACCGGTTTGGCCACAACCGTTTTTCCAACCAAATCGCCCAACTTGTCTGTGAGGTGCGAACCTTATGTTGGCACATGAACTTGAGAAGGCATTGGTTGAGGACTGGTGATTTAGAGGAGATTAATCAGCACAAAATGGGAGCAACGCCTTGAAGGTCGTCGCCTAGACAGTTCACTTCCGTTTGTTTTGAAAATCCTGACACGGCACCCAAGCATCTCGAGAAAATCCTAGTCACGCAAGGTCCGTAAATCTACAAAATAAAATTTTTGAAAATGCGGTTTTTTGAACTTCTTTCTGTGCCCATCCGTCAGGAGCCTTGGTGAACGCATTCTATAAGCGCAAGTTTCCAAGCATTGCTCTGAATCACATTGAGTAACCAACCACCGTTCCTAGCTCGTGTCAGACCGCACCCGGTGAATTCGTTTTTTTTCAGAGTTAAGACAGCACTCCTTTTCCGTCGCAAAACACCTTCAAAATTCACATCTGCACTTTATGTTTCATTGTTGTTTTCATCGATCCACTCAAAAAGTAATTTTTCTGGTCAGGTGAGGAATTAAATTTGTCACTGGTGAAGTTTCCGCCTTCTATACGATTGTCAACTTGCCTGTGGAAGGCGCTCCACAGGAACTGCATAACCGACAATGTCGCATGGTAATGCCCGGGAAAAATTCAGTCTGATGTGATATATACTAGAACATCCGACTCAAATCACCGATACTCCTCTATCAGAATCGATGACTATATTTGGAATGTACATCCTAACAGGTTTCGATCAATCACACCTCGGAGGAACACTGATCAACCGGCCCACAAGGAAGATAAATTTGAAACAAACGAAAGAGGAACTATGTAATCGCAAGAGAGAGGACAGGGACTACCCATACAACCAACCACTGGTATGGAATGAAAAGTTTGAAATCCGAGTGCCAAATTTCGATTAACGGACTAAGAGCCATCAGGTTAGCTAACGGTTTTGCCAACGATTCGCACGACTCATACTGATTTACGAAAACACAAAACCACGATCACTGTAATACTACTAATAAAATAAGAGTACTTGTCTCGGTGAATACTCTCATTTGCATATCGATTTGGTTCTGACCTGAAACCCAACTGTATCTCTCGTTTCTGATTTTTCTAAGCAATCTCGGTGAATACTCTCATTTGCCTATCGATTTGGTTCTGACAGGAGACTCATCTGAAATCCAACTGTATCTCTCGTTTCTGATTTTTCTAAGCAATGTATTACGTCCATGCAATAGTACGTTTCCCCGGTGAAGTTATGTAAACCCACTGGAGTGCCACGTTGTCCAGAGTAATGGGTTGGAAGGTATCGGTCCATCTGTCGAAACAAATACAGACTGCCGCTCACTTATACCCGAATCCTCGATAGAGCGGTGTGCGGATACAATCGATGCATCCCTATCACACTGCCACAGAGGCTGCCTGTTAAAGACTTTCGAGCGCTCTCTTTGTTGACATGTCGATGCCTTCGAGATATTGTGCGGATTTTGGTTGGAACATGAGATAAGTAATGCTGAGGTACGCCGGGTGGTTTTCTCCCTCTTTAGATCAACTTGTCACAGTCCACAGGTTATGCTGGTTAGGCCATATTCTTCATCTGTCCTCTTCCCCCCAGCGTGGATGGAAACTACCCAGAGGCTGTCAGTTCATGGCTTGGCAACGAAAAATAGAAACTCTTATCAATCAGCTCAGTTGTGTTGGCAACTGCCAAGACGAAACAACGGCCAATAGGTGTTGGCAACTGCCAAGACGAAACAACGGTTAGTGACCCTGCTGCTGCCAATAACGGTCTTGCATCCACAATATCGGCTTCAGTGCGTAGCTCTTGGTTCCTGCAACACCGGACCAACAGAACCATTCGACGTCAATGAACTGATTGGTATGTCACCTCCAAAGTGTTGCTCTCATCTCCGCATTCTTCTTCTCCTCGGTGAACAAAGCTGTTGCACCTGGGACCAACCATCCAGCTACAAAACCCTCATAACCTGCAAAAATTGAAGTGTTTCTTTCGGGGGAGGAGGGCAAGCTTGAAAATTTATTCCGCCTCGCTTTCATGGATATGAATGAAGAAACAAATATACAGTATTTTATTTGTTTAACTGAGAGTAAAACGTGGCATTCAATACAATGGAATGAAAATAGACACTACCCACAACCTACAAAAGTTGCCATGACAGGCGGGTCAATCGATCGACACAACCAGGGCAAGTAACGGGCCTTCGTTCGAGGTGTCGAACACGTCAACAACATCGCTGAAGCGTGAACATGTTTGCCCGTTCAGATGTGATAACTCAGGTGCTGATGGGCAAAACTCGAGTGCAGTGCTTTCCGAACTCACCAGAATAATTGGGTCAGGATGTGAGGACGACTGTTCAGACGAGAGTGATGTGAATTCCTTGGGTATAACAACCACCTACTATCTGTAGTTTAGTCCGCGACATGTAGCATTATGTGTCAATCACAGAAAAGAAATTCTACAAATGAATCTGTGGAAGCTGATAATGTCATTGATGTGGACTGTCTATTGCTAGAATGTTAATTCTGCTGCCGTCTTGATTCCTAAGAGATGTTTTGTGATTCATTCAGGCAACATCGTACCTATTTTGATGGTGATGGGAAATTGGGACTCACAGACGCACAAGTCGTCGATCACAGTCGCTTTTCCTATTTTTATGACGAAATCTCTGCATAAGGACCTAGGCCCATGTTTTCACTCACAAAACACCGGTCCCCTTACATTGATTGGAGATGATCGAATTGCCCAGCTGGACAAACGAATCAGTGACTACAGCCCGAGCTAATGCCACATTTTCCTCATTGGGAAACCGATCTTTTCGAGACCAGATGAGTATCTGCAAATACGACGTGGTGGTGAAGACCGCTTCATCCTCTGTAGCTGACAACTGCGCTGGTGCACAAACTCATTTATGATCTCACAGGCCGTTGGCGAAGGATATTGACCTGACTGTCACTTTATGGACTCCTAGAATGATAGGTTTCAATACGGGAACGTTTTTATCTTGAGCAACGAGCGGAAACACCTAGGGGCGGAGTGGAACGAGCATTTACTCGTCCTGACCCAACAGCATCCACATAAACGCTATGGCTGTATCTTTAGCTGTCTCAAGACTAGAGCAGTACATTTGAAAACGGCAGGCAACCTGTCGACAGATTCATCCCTGCAATGTTTGATGCGCTTTGTTGGTAGACGTGGCTAGGCCACCGATATCTACAGTGATAATGGTACGAGCTTCGTTGGTGCGCCAACGGATGATATAAAGCGGTGGAGTTCGAGTAAAATATCAGACCAGCTTTTGACTGTAGATATACAGTGGCACTTCAATCTACCACCAGCTAGCCCTCGTGGTGGCGTGTGGGAGCGCATAACCAGGTCGGTACGACGTATCCTTTTATATCTATGTAGAGAACGGTGTTTGACCGATGAACAACTAAACACGCTTCTTATACAGGCGGAACGGATTCTAAATAACCGAAATTTTAGTCCCGCCACCATCAGGCAGCAACGATTTGGAGCCGCTTACTCCAAACAATTCGTTGCTGATGCAGTGCTGTCCTGCGGTACCCGGTCGCGACGGTTTGGCCTCGCGATATCATGCCGGCTGGAAACAGATCAATCATCTCGCTGGCGTCGTTGGATAAGGGAATATCTGCCAACGTTGCAGATGCGTACCAAGTGGCTCAGAGCAACTCAAGAATTGAAACGAGGGAACTTGGTTCTGGTTTCTGGTGAGGAACTGCCTCGTGAGAAATGGCCTCTAGGGATATTGGATAGTTGTGAGGCTAGCCCAGATGACTTACTAAGAACCCTGCATGTTAGGACGGCGTTCTTAAGAGAGATATTAGAAAGGTGTGTTTATTGGAGGGACGCGATTAGGCTTGTACTCCATCGAAGTCGGCACTTGTGGCAGGAGTGGACTCGGACCATTCGTGTCGGTACCTTAGAATGGAGCTGAGAGTAGGTAGAATGCAGAGCGGTGGGCGTCCGCTGAATCAACGTAGAGAATTGGGCGGGCGGTGTATCATCCATTACGTTGACACTTGAAGCTCCCCATGCTTATTCTGTCCCCATTTATAACCCCCGTCCCACTTGTGTGTTTAGTGTGTATATATGAACCGACATTTGCTTGTCCGTACCACCTCACCCATTTGGCCTTGAGGTCATCCGGTCAATTATAGCCGACTTTGCACGTGTGACTGTCGCACGTGGGAGCCTGTTTATTCCCTTTGTTTGTACTTTTGTAATCCAAGTGGACCGTCTGTTTTGGACGCGTATCTACTGTCAGGTTTGTATTAATTAGTGAATTTGTCTTACACTAATTGTACCGTATAGAAACCCAGCTCCGACTTTGTTTTGCCTACCCGGAGGTTCTGGTATTACGCGTCACTCGAAGACACCATTCGATCGTCACACACACAGGAGTAGTTGTGATGCTGGGGTCGGGTTCGAACCAGGGATGTTCGCACCCCAACCACTGACAGAAAGCGCTGGGCGCACAGATTCAACCCTATCGATTTGTGTGTATGACACAGTACAGGATAACTGTCACGATCAGTCGTGGATGGCAAGAACGCTGCAAGGCAAATCACACCAAGACCAACACTGTCCTTGTAATCAACTTTTAGGGAGCAGCCTGCCCCTGGGGATGCAAATAACTTGTGGACCGGCGGACGATTTTGGTTTCCTCCTGGTAAGCATTAAGCGATCGAGCCGACTTGACGAGAAACGAAGGTCGGCACATCAACCCGTTAACGTGGACGTAGTATCAGGATGCTCTGTACTTTCCAACAAAGCTGTGTGACCATTATAAAACGTCAACCTCATTTACGACACCAGTTGGTGCTTGCACCAACAAGAATCGTCGAATGCTAGCGTGAGTCGGGAAATCAAGATGATCTGGAAATTCGATCGACTTGCTCAAACCAGCACATCCTGCTTAGCTGCGGTTGTCGTTCCTCTCGACAGTTAAAGTTGTCCTTTTATGTGTTTACCTCTGAAACCGGGGCACTGATTATCAGGAGCGGAGAGGCTTCCATTTTGAAGACATTAGTGTGAAGACAGAGTCGGGATCACTCAAATGGTATTCACCGACCGCATCTACTCAGCCAACTGGGTTGAAGTAACTTTACGGAGAGAGTACTGTAGGCCGTGCTAAGGCAGGCGCTTTTGTTTATCTACCTGTAAGGGAAGCATGCCATCATCCGCACGATGAGTGATACATTACGGACGAAACTATGGACCCGATCTATGCTGAAAAGCCAAGAAACACAGTGAAACTGTTTCATCCTCAGCAGCGCGCATCTCAAGAAACTCAAGAGGCTTTCGAACCGGCAACCTTCTGACCAGTGGTCGAACATCGAACCGCTTGTCCAGGAGTAGCTGATCAGCAGCATGATTGGTTCTCACTAAGACAGGACACAGCGACACTAATCCTTCAACAACGCAAACATCACGTGACCATTTACTGAAGAGTTTTCAGCAACCTCGTGAGTAGTTTCCTTTATGAAAATAGACTGCGATATCTCGAATATCGTTCCAACTGAAACATGCAGCACATTCAGGTGTGGAATATTTCAAAAGAGAGATTCAGTCGAGTCTCTCATGAAAACCAAATTGATTTGCAAATGAGTGTATTTCTCTATTTACTGACTCACTCCTAGAGGCACGACTGCTCATCCCGACTAAATGAGAGTAAATCATCCTGGTGTTCGGGCACTAGAGGCCGAAAGGTCAAGCGTTCGGTTACTGGTCGAAAGGCCACGGGTTCGAAACTCCTGGAGTTTGGTGAGATGCGCACTGCCGATGATTCCCAGTAGACAGCTGTGCAGCACCTCTCGGCTTCTTAGCAAAGATTGACCTCACTGATAGGACGAAATCTTCATAGCAAATTCTCCTAAAACTACTATCAAACAGATCGTGGATGTGGTGAAAATCAAATCAATCAACACAAGTTCGATCGATTGGAGAGTTCATTTCTCGAGAGTAGTTATGAGCGTAAGTCGCTTTGGGGAAGGGTCATTATAGACCTGTGTTCGGCCAACCCGCTCACCTGACTGCACAAACCCAGGCGTTGTGTCAACACTGGTTTATTTCGGAACTCAAAAAGAAGGATAACGGGTCAGCTTGAGGCACGTTTGTGGGGGGTAGAGGAGTGCACAGCTTTTGTGTTTCCACATCGACTGGAATCGGTTGACAAATAAGATACTGGAAAGATGGGGGGGGGGCTCCTCGACTGATTCGTTAGGGCGTGGCGCAAAAGCTGCAGGAGGTGCAATCGGACAGGTTGGCTCGCGGCAGGTGTGACCAGAGCAGATTTCTGCAACTGGACCGGGTGGGGTGAGAGTGGCAAAATACGAGAGAATCGAGACACTGGGTGGTTAGCAAAACAAAACAAAATGACTGAACAGCCTGGAAGAGGAATGATCAACAAGGAAGGTGTCGATCACCCTGCAAGCCGATCACCGATCGATGGGGATGAAAGGCACGCGGGTCGCACTGAGGCAGGTTTCTAAAATAGCGCGTGAAAGACAAGCGATAGGCAGCGGGCTAAGATGTATTTGTTCCCGTTTTCTTGAGTCACGCTCAAGATGAATATCTCGAGTATGGGGAAAAGTGACAAGGATGACGGGGAGAAAAAAAGACGGGGGACACCAAAGGTTGTAGGACAGTATCCAATTATGCAAATGAGATAATTTGTGAAATTTTGCTAATGTAACCATGGATTGAAGGGAGACATAAATCAGGAGGATAACCACGAATCAGATGGAGGGAGAGAGAAAAAACGAGATAGAAAACGAGAAAGAAAGGCAAGAAACATAAAAAAAAATACCACGACGCTGAAGATTTCTCGTAATTTGGTACCAATCTCAGATGAGTGGAACGGGAACGAATGAATTGAACAGTTTTTGAGAATACAAGGTGTGGGTAGAGATCAGAGAAGACTTCAAAAATGAAAAAAAAACAAAACGAGGACCTTTGGATCACGAATCACAAGAGTGACGAGGTTTGGCGAAGAGGAGGGTGATAAAAACTGAAGGTGCCTAGCAAAAGAACAAAAATCCGTTAGTAGTGTGGGGGGGGGGGGACTGCAAATCAGGAATGTGGTAATAAGAGAAAAACAACAGTTTGATGGACGACGCCCGCATAGCACTAATCCGCATCGTATGATGATCAAAACACACAGCGGGGGAGGGGTGACGAAAAACCACGGGCAATTAAAAATGACATGATAGTTATGGGGACAGAACAGAAAAAAACACGAGATGAATGGGTTGCATCTGAAAAAAAAGTGCGCACAATTAATCAGGGAAACATCAGAGGAGAGATATAGGCATCACACGAAAAAGTACACTCGAGGTCGATACGATTCGGTAATGTTTCTAGGTGTGTGATGTAAACCTAACCCAGATTTCCCACACGGTTGCCGAGGTACCAGTGTGTTAAGCAATCAATAATAACCGTTCGACTGTGAGACCCTTCCGGTGCCTAGCTGCCATGCCACTCGAAGCAAGCACGACGGATAGGATACTGCCAGGGGAAGTCGAGAGGTAGAGGTCGGGTTCGAACCACGGACCTTCCGGTCAGTGAATTCGCGCTCTAACCACTTGAGCGCAGTTCATCTCAGTTTAGCTAGTGAATGGACACAGATCAAGGTCAGAGCTGAAAGTTCCAACGAATTGTAAGTCGGTTGTATTCCTATCGATGAGTTTTACCAGTACGACTACTCACAATACTGTTGCATTCAAGATGTCTTGGACGGAGGTCTACTGCAGAGAGGCTTTAACCCTAATTAAAAAAACTGGGAGTCCGAGAGACATGTTTCCTAGATGGATGTCTCCCGTAAAAATGAAGTACTGCGCCTGATTTTCAAGTTCATACCATTTTGACAACTCCCAATAAGAGTTCGAGGACCACGTGACAAACAACAACGTCTATCTGGTATATGCTCTTGCCAGACCTAGTCATCTGGCTCGATCGCGTTGCAGAGCCGAATGCACTTATACCCCGTTGAGGTACCCTATCCGGAAGGGGGCGAGATGGCTCAGTGGTGAGAGCGCGAATTCACTGATCAGAAGGTCCGTGGTTCGAACCCTCTACCTCCACCTTTCGACTTCCCTGGCAGTATCTCATCCGTCGTGCTTCCTTCGGGTGGCATGGCAGCTGTGGCACCGAAAAGGTGCCACAGCTGAACGATTATTTAAGATTACTCTATCCATTCCCGTTTACAACAACATTCCGTCCGTCAGACACACAGCGAAAAATGCGAATTCTCTGTGCTAGTTGAATCTCTCGGTAACCGTTCGAAGCTTTCGGAAAAAGAGCCTATGAGCATACGAGAGGTGGCAGTTTACCCCATGAGCTTGATCCAAATTCATGCGTTAGAAATTTGAGAACCGAGGACAGAACATCATGGGGGAAAAGCACTACCGAACACATCAATACCGTGGTGTAGACGTGACACACTATTTCATAGGGTTGCTGAAAACTCTTCAACAGCCCACGACCGGTTTCACCCTTCTTAAGGCTCATTAGTCCGTGAGTTTGTCAACCTTATGCTCTATTCGAACATCTTAAAAACATCACTAGCAAGAGATCCAGGCGATTCTCCCGTAAAAACCAAATTAGTACACAAGTGGGTATACTTGTCGAGTTCATAAAGCGTGTTAGCCTTCCTAGATTCTCACCTACACAAAGTTACTTGTGTGTAGGATGTAAACACAATCGTAGTCTGGGCTGTCGAAGAGTTTTTAGCAGCCTTGTGAGTAGTTTCCTTTATAAAACTATTCAGCGATATCTCGAATATCATACCAACTGAAACATGAGGCGGCCTGTGTGTAACACATTCAGTTGAAGAACATCATAAACGAGGGATTCACTTGAGTCTTTCCTGAAAAACAAATTGATTTGCGCATGAGCATATTTGTTGCAATCAGTTCAATTTGGGTTTAAGTAGAACGTAAGTTTGACGGAAATTCGGGGACTGCGCCCAAATGATGAGCCTGGATTAGCGCGAAAGCGGTCGTGGATTGTCGAAGAGTTTTCAGCAACCTTCTGAGTAGTTTCGTTTATGAAAATCTACTGTGTTCTCTCGAATATCGTACCAACAGGCAGCTTTTGTGCGGCACGTAAACGGGGGATTTAGCTGGGTTTCAGGTCAGTCTCTCGTGAGAACCAAATTCACGTGCGAATGAGTATATTCATCAAAAAGTGCTAAATGTTGGTTTTTTTATTTGAAAGCTGTATAGAAAGCCATACTATTTTTTACACTACATGAGAAAAAAGCGAAAATCTTTTCGGGACAAAGACCACGTAGGTTTGCCATGAAGTGACCTCAAATAGCTAATTCAAGAAGATAAGCAGATGCTGTCTTGCTCATATCTAGCGGGTCCGTTGAAGGCGAATTCTAATTGGGACCCCCCTTCAAAAAAGACGACCGCTTTGGATGTCGTTCAGGGAGCATGTATTACATTGCATGAGTTGTGCGTGCGTCTCGGGTCAAGTCGATTGAAGCGGCAAAGCGCGAATCCTCGACAGAGGAGGAATGACGTTAATGAACATCAAAAATAGATACTTCCAAGTAAAACAACATGTTTTTGTTTGTGGACAGTAACACTCACCTGATAGTTTAGAGTCTTTTGAACATCGATGAACAGAATGTGGATGACGATAGGATTGGTCTCTGGAGGATCTATCTAGAAAATGACGTTGAGCAGGAAAGTATCGCCCACGACTGGAAGACACTTCTTTTTGAACGGAGTCAGTCATGTGTAGGATCAGCCCCGGCTTCCAGCACAACCGCAAAGTCAACCGCAATAGGGTTGAGACACAGCAGGCATCCGCTGAGGGCAGTAGTTGTGAACAATGTTCAAGAGCTCCTCGCCTTTGGTACTCGGTGAAATTTCACTGGTATCACGCAGCGATGTCACAGGACGACTGTCAACGATGATGTGTTTCATCAAATTGTTTGGGACATTCTGTGTAAAATTTGAAAAGGAAGAGTGTGAAAGCGAAGGACAAAAGGAGGGGAAGAAGCTACAAAGACAACTTCCCTCACCGAAGATAGTTTGACCCTTTGAGGAGAGGTGAGATACGCTCCCCATACGCCTACGTTACGAGGCACTAAAACCGCTACAAGTGTGGTGGAACAGTCCCAATAGGTGCGAAACGGAAAATTCTCAAGGACGACTGGATAGCAGCGAAACATTGAAACCATCACCAGTAATCTCGGCCGCAATGCAAATTCTTATATATTCGAATGGGGATCCCGAGGCAAGCCATATTAGTGAACAGTCACGCTGGCAGACACGGCACTGTCGCGTGCTCAGTGGTGCTTCTGCCCTCAACACAAATTCGTTTTCATCACCCCCCCCCCCTCTGGCGGGATATGCCCCAACGAAGCCGTAAGTGTTTTGAAATGTTGCCCTCAGGTTTCCGCCCATTGTTTAGCGGTGAACTAGACTATGGAGTCCGTGTACAGCTTCAACGTGGTTTATGGCTGGTGTAGGTGAGGATGCTCGATGATGCTTCTGAGGTGACGGACTATACGTGGAAGGAATTCGCCTTAAAAGTTCGCCGATTTAAAATATAACTAAACCACCATCGGAGAAGCATACAGCCGACTCAGACTGAACTAGACAATGCTTTTTAATAACGCATGAACGCGCCAAATGCTGCGTTTCCACACTACGACGTTTTGGCGCTCGAACTCATCTGGATTCCAGGTGAGTCTCCGGCAAAACCAAATTGGTTTGCAAATGAGTGTATTTCGCTGACTCAAACTCTACTTTAACCGTTGTGTGTTTCCAAACGTTGTCATTCATTGTTTTGCAATGAAATTCAAGGTTATATCGACCGCCTCCATACGAAAACTTCATCTTTTAAAACTACCTGTACTTGAGGCGTAAAAGACAGTCTATTTCTGGTAATGTTTTGGAATATTGGTAGCTCGGGTGTATTGGTTGGTAATTGATCAGGTCGCTGTTGATCTGTTCGCCGAGCTTGGCAATTGATTTGCAAACGTTTCGTCACCATTCGAGGAGACATCTTCAGTGCGCTGTTGGTTGGGTCCCAACCAACAAACCAGTTCTCAATGGAGGTTTCATCCTGTAAGTGCAGCCAGCCTAGGTGGAAAAACCGAGCAGTATTGTACAGCTATTTTATCTAGATTGGGAGCCATCAGTAATACGCTTCTTACAAATCCCCATGCGGACTCAGACTCGCCACCAATCAGCAATGTGACGAAACATGACGCATAAGGAAACTACTCACAAGGTTGCTGAAAAACCTTCGACAGACCACGACCAGTTCCGCCCTTCTTGGGGCTCATCAGGTAGGCGCAATCCCCGAGTTTCCGTCAACCTTACGTTCTACTTGAAACCACATTGCATGAGGCTTTTATGTGAGAAGTCCTCACTCGAGGATCCCACCAATCAACACGTGACTACGTGATGTTGATCCCATGAGTGGAGGATGAGTGGCGCTAAATCCAGTCCAAGTGAGAACTAACCCTGCTACTATTCATCCTTGTTTCATCATGGGATTCGCATCACGTGTTCACGCATTGACTGGCTTCTCGAGTGAGTACTCCTCAGCTGGAAGGTTCACTCGCCATGTGATCTATTCTTCCTTTTGAGCCACTTATGTACTACCAAGTTCGCTTGTTTTCCTGAGGATGTGTTGAAGAAGACGTACGGCATCGTCGCGCGACTGGAGAATAATCTCTCGCAGAAAAAAAAACAGTCCGGCGCTTGTGGCTGCGATTTTCCGGCCAAGTGATGAGAAAAACGCAGCCGGACGAACGATTTTCGTCTCTACTAGGACTCATCTGGTGCTCACTCTTGCAGAAGCAGTTCATACGGGTAATTTTGCAGTATGAATAAAGTTCGCTCAAGATAGACACCAACTATAAGGCAGTAACAGTATCATGCACCAGTCACACGTATCACCAAAACAGGACCAGTTTTCTGGCCCGCGGTTATGTGATGTACACTCATCTATGTGAAAATAAGGTTGCGGATAGTGAGTGGAGTAACGTAAGAGATGTTTGACAATGGATCTGCCGATGAAGAAAAAATCGTTCATCTGTAACACCCTTCCGGTACCTAGCGGAAGCTGGAGGGCTGGGATACCGTCAGGTTACCCAAGCCTAGACAGGAAAAGTCGAGATGCAGAAGTCGGGTTCGAACCACGGAACCTCCGATCAGCTCTAGCCACTAAGCCATCTCGCCCCGATAAAGAAACACCTGCGTCGAATGACCAGCTCACACAAAGGCGCTTTGGGAACAAGAGACAGTGATGGGTTGTGTGTCAGAAGAAGAACGTGCACCGAACCACAGGGAAGGCACTGTAGAGGCACCCTATATCATCCAAAGGCGGACAGATTGGAAGCTAGAATGAGTGTCCTTACCTGGGGAGATCTTACTTACATAGCGAAGAGACTACATACAGAGTACAATCACTCGCTAACAAAACTCTGACGTCTCCATTGTTCCCCGATTGGCTGTGCTATCAAAACGCCCTGTCTAGATATGACTACTTTCTGCTCTAGAAGTGGAACGGCGTCTTGTTATTCACACCGCAGACCGAACACATGACATACAGACATCCAGAAAGACATGAATGAATTTGGCCGAACCAGACCGTGGTTGTGATAAGTCTACTGGGGGGGGGGATAGTTTTCTCAACAAAGAATAAGTCAGCTTATCGCAAGCCTTTCAAATGCAGAGGACGACTATAAGGCGGGCGTTTTGAGATAACATCCCGGTCCGAAACTCGATTCCAAGCGTCAATTTGACTAAGCCCTCTTCTTCAGTTGATATGTCACGCTATCATTATGGGTTTTTACCTTCCGACAAATGAAATTCAGTGTTGCTCATTGATTGCATGCACAGTAAAGTATTCCATTTAACCCGTTTTCCAGGAAATGCTTTAATACTGGTCCAGTAAGATTGTTTGCACACCTGACCAACACATCGGCAACCACGTGATCCAATTGAAATTCAGGTTCAAAGTATCCGCGTTCCGACTATAATGCCGCTTTTGAAAAAGTCGGATGTCAGATTCACGAGGGAATAAAGCGTTCAATATGTAAGAGGGAGAACCAGAGTGTAGTCAAGTGTTTGGAAGGCTGATTTTGTTCCATTGTGTGCTTTTACGTATTATGGTTCGGCTACATTTTGGTTCGCTGACTGAACACCATTAATTACTTTCCCACAATGCCACGATCGAATTGATCTAATGTTAACACTACTATAACGACCGTTCGATTTAGTTACTCATGAGTAGAAGGAGTGAATCGTGAAAATGCTCACTCACCTTGACATACAGCCACCTAACGGGGATCTCGCCGCGGAACCGAGCATCTTGCCAAATGGAACAGCGCTTCTGAGGGTTAACTGGACCAATCATCTCGGCTACCCCACTCAGGTAACCCGAAGATCGGACGGAAAAGAAGAGGATAATATGACCTGGCATATGACTCAGTGGACCGGTGAGGATCTGTAAGAGGAAAACGAGATTGTGGGTCTGGCAATAGGTCGAAGCATTGTTAGAGCGGGTGCGTTTTATTTGCTCTTAATGAGATGGCTGTCGATCTGTCCGTATGGCAGCTGGCATTCAGATGTCACAACAACAATTATGGAGATATTATCAGTTTACAGTTTGATCGGGTAGGGGCACTGATGACGCGAAACGTTTGCAAGCCACCTAACAAGCTGAGCTCAACGGCCGCGCGCGCGATCAAGAACCAGGTTGTACGTATGGATGTATTGGAGTACAGCACATCGGAAAACGAATCAGCAAATGACATTCCGAGATCAGCATTTACTAGTGGCGCTCAGACACATCTGAACAGTGGATTAATGCACCTTTTGGAAGAACTTCAGGGGCGATTATTCGCAAGATCAGGGTCATAGAACACCACAATCCAGAAATGAGACATCCAGAAGGGCGCCACCCTTCTGAGTAGTAGAAAACAGACTCCCTGCTGGTGGAACCTGTCGTAGGATGAACCTCAAAGGGAGCCTAAACCCCATTTCATCACACTCTCGTTAGAGTTTTTGGTGCTCTAAGAATAAAATAACGGACGTCGGGCCGAAAAAACCAGGCGGAGAGTGTATAGTCGGGTTTCCACTACCTGATCGTGTTTACCTCCCAGGGCACCGGCCTACTTCACCCGGTATACAACCGAGAAAGTTGAGAAAGTGAATCCCTTTTGTGATGTTAACAGAAAAGTTCTGCAAGAAATTGGGATAGGAACCTGAGTACCACCACCTGGGCATTTATGTAAATTACACAGATGGTAGGAATTTTAGAACTGACGATGTCGTGACATGAAAATCGACATCTGGAATCACATTTTCCATCCCAGCGCATACGATGCTGACTATTCTATTAGGCCGCGTGTGCTGAAAGATAATTTCAACCGGACAGAATACGTTTGAGCACCGACCAGTTGTTTTATCAGTAGTATATCACACTTGTGTATGCGTAGGCATTACGATAATCGTTACGGGTCACAATAGGCGAATTAAATGTGTCCTACACACCACATATCTGGACATGGGACTATCGATTTTCATGCGCGTACACACACACACATGAAAGTGATACGATGCATGAAAAAGGCGTTATCCACAGGTTTCAGCGACAGTACAAAGCTGGTAGGACATTGTGAACAGTCAGGGAGAAGGCGTATACGGAAACTGCGGCATCAAGTAAGTATGAAGGAACGGAAAAACAGTCGAAAGATCAATAATAGTTGTGATCACACAGAAAAAACGAAGGTTTCAGGGCAATAACTGAGCAATGAAAATACGACACGGTAATGGAGAGACTAGAGCTTACTGTGGTGTGACCAAATCTCTAAGCTGCGCCAGCCACTAAAACTATACCATACATACCAAATCTTCACACTGCGTCAGGTGCTAGAACAACGCCATACGTATAAGCGACCCACAGTTCTAGTATTCCTGGAATTCTAAGGCACAATCGATTCGGTTGACCGCTTGACACGCTTGCCCATCAAGGGATACCCCGGGAGTTTGTGAACACAATACGCTTTGCATTCTCAGACTTCCGGACGTGTGAACTCTCCAAAAGCTCGCGTACACAAAGCGGTGTCCGTCAGGAATACCCACTCGTCCCATTCCCGTTTCGCTTGGTGATCAATAAAATCATGAGAGGAACATTGGAAGGTCTCCAAAACCCCGGTATTCAAATAGCCTATGACGAAAACCTTGTCGATTTGGAGTACGCAGACGATGTCGGTCTCGTCTTCGAAGAGGAGAAGGCGCAGGTGCTTTTTGATGAACTGTCTAAAGTCATCGCGTCCTTTGGTATGCGCTTTGCACCCACAAAGTGTGGGTCATGCTACTGGACATTCAGTCACTGAACGCGCCACTTACAATTCCGGGGAAGACACTGGAAGTTGTGCATTGTTCTACGTACTTCAGAAGTTGTATTAGTTCTGGTTGAGGGTACCAGTGAGGGCTGTTTTGTTGTATGACTGTGAGATCTGGCCGGTTCGACCAGAGGAACTGAGATGTCTTCAGGTATTCGACAACCGTTGTCTCAGATCCATAGCTTGTGTGTCGGCAGTTAGAAAGCCAGTGTTCAGTTGTGCAACAGGGAGTTCTGTCGAATAATGTGTCCAGCACCAATAGTTGCATTGGTTAGGTCATGTATTGCGCATTGCGAAACCACCGTTTTTTGAAGAGAGTGCTGTTTGGCGTCCCCAATTCGTATTGGTGAAAGCAGAGAGGTGGTTAATCCTAGACCTGGCAGATGGATATAAATGAGATTACGAAAAGTCTGAATGCTGTCGGTGCGACTCACCTTCCAGATTGGAGACCAACCCCAGCACTTCAACTGCTCGTGTCTGAACTTGAGCAACCTGGCAGTAGATCAGCCCTCGTGCCTCCCTTCGGGTGGCATGGCAACTAGGCAACAGACTTCTGTGTTCTGTTGTGCGAACCCATCATTGAATGGTTCTGTCGAGTCACCTCGCCCATGGAGTACGGGCTTGCACATTTGGTTGAGGAAATTGAGGCAACAGGTAACTGTCAGGATACTGGAAGCATTACACTACCACTTTGTTTTGAGACGAGAAATTATTCTGTTGAAGACACTGCGTGTCAAGTGTGAAACAATGGGTACAGGGTTTAAGGACTTAATCACGAAGAGACAGAACCTTACCGTGGTGTGTACCTCAAAGATCTACTGAGCGACACTCACAGAGTCTCATACCAGGTTGGCCAATGGTGAGATATTTGACAAACACAGTCTCCTGGTCCTCCAGGCTGGGAGTTGGAACATGTGCAGCGACGTGTTTCGTGAAATGTATCTGCATTTCCAGCCAAACACTGCTGTCTTGGGTCAGAGGCTTTGGTTGAAGACCCTAATCATCCTCCTGTCTTAGTGTAGGAGCTCTGACAGTATCCCAGCCCACGTACAACCATGAACAGCATATATACGGATAAACACAAGACACATCGACCGCTGCGCGGTGCCATCAGCCGGGTCGCCTTACTTGTTGCATTTAGCAGGGCGGGTATGCGAAAACAGGATATTGCTGACGCCTCCCTCCTTTCTCTTCCACATACTTTTTCTTACCCCTCTCACCACTACATTAATAACTTTCCTCTTGTAGGCCCAGTACCTAGGACTGATGACTCCGTTTGTCCGTCCTGTAACGGTTTCGCAAGCAATATCTGCGTGTCACCTGGCGCCGACATCCTCAGGCATCTCGAAATCAACCTATGAGCCTCAACGCCCAGTGTGTCTGACCACCTTCATTGTCCGCAATCTGAACCAAGCATGTCAACAAGTTGCTCTTGGTCTCACACCGGAGTCGCTTGGCATTGTGTGCTGTGCAGCAGAAATAAGAATTCAAGATGCAAGCACAGTGGTTGAACTAACCGCCCAACTCGCTTCCGGCTGCGCACCCCTGACGTTCCAGAGACTGCTGCGGCGGGGTGTGCAGGGGTTAGTATCGCCTGAAGTCACCGGGCGAGTGGGTCCTTGATTGTCTGGATACCTGGTGAGAGTCGCCTCTGCGCGGTTCGTTTGGTAACGTCTAGGGAGGAACCTTACAAGGGAGAGTTGATTGACGTTTGTTTGTGTGTCTGCTTACGCCATAACTGGCTGCAGTTCTGACACCATCAAAGACAAGTTTTATGGGCCATGCATTGCCCTGTTGATGATGATGATTGGGGACAAGCCCCAAACAATGGAATGGGACTTACCCGAGGGGCAGAAGCGGGCATCACCAAATCTCGATCACAGTATGTATCTGAAGGCGTGTTGGTGGATTTTGGCACTTGGACAGAATGGAAGGCGTCATCCAGACATTGGTTGCCGGCACGTGTTGAACACCAGACGCCGTGTCGAATGGACTGGTGCACGTTATATACACAATCCGACTTGATCACAAAATATCGCGTGCGGACAAGAAGGGATCGGTCCAATTCTGGGGGATTCACACTGAATGAAAAGATAGGGCGGACAAATGAATAAAGGAGCTTGAAACACAAACGATATGTAACCATATTTGGCGCCCGCAAAAACGCAAGAAGTAAAAATGTCAACTAACTGAAGAAAACGGAACCGTTCGGCCGTGAAATCATAGCTGTCATGCAGCACGAGGTTTGAGGTAGTGCGAGGTCATCGGGGTCGATGCTAGACAAGTACGTACTAGAGTCAATAACGGGTACTTTTGAACAATGCGTTCATCAGTGTCAACAAACCAGAGTAATTAGGCATGTTGTAACCAAATCTAACAAAGCGTCAGGATGGTTTTGCGACAGACTGCATTACTCACGAAACGAACTCGGCAATAGTGACTGCTTGGACGGTTGCCAACAACCCCGACCTAGGAACGAACAGCCTTGGATTATAGAAAATCGTTCACTTTACAGACAGGATGGGGGGAATCTACAAAGCCGATTTTGTGAAAGCTCCATGAAGAATGCACACCGTTTATTGGCTAAAATGTCCGTGATATGCACTTCTTGCCTAAGGATGTCAGAGCTTCTTCGAAAGCTTAGTTGGGCTAAGCCACATCGCGGCCCTCTTCAACCGGTACAGTCTTCTAGGAGGAATCAATATCCTTACTCAACTGTCTGATAAGAACCAGCAAGGAAACTAGTCATCATTGGCATGCAGATAGATAGCACATTTATACGGGACTTGAACACACATCTGGACGCTTACCTTATGCAACGATTTACCCAAGGGTCGTCCGCAAACTAGTCACGAGAGACGACAGGTCCGTGAAAACTGTGAGTCAAAGCATGCTCACGATGTGTTTCAATCCAGGCTACTGTGTACATGCTTGTCATGTCGCTTAGTTGCATCGTGCCATAGAGCACGGAGATATCAAGAGGATCCGGTCAGGTGCCAAAGCTGCTCGGTAAGCGCCAGCTTACGAAGCGGAATATCCAACCTCTGCATCTCGACTGCTCCTGTCTAGACTTAGGCAAACTGGCATTATTACAGCCCTCGTGCCCCGTTCCGTTGGCATGGCGGGTAGACACCGAAAGGGTGCTACAGCTGAACGGTTGGTTTTACGATTCGGCGTAAACCAAAGCCTGGTTATCAACTTTATGGAACACGCAGGACGTGTAACATGACCTCCAGTGTAAGCGCTGGGACTGTTGTCGAAGCCAGCCGATCAGCATTGCGTGCTTTAGTTTTATACGGCTACACTTGTTTAAGTGAACGGTTCTCGCGGAAGACCGTTCACCGGTAGCACCCTTTCGATGCCTCGCTGCCATTCCACACGGAAGAGGCACGAGGGATGGGATAATGCCAGGTCGCCCAAGCCTAGACAGGGGAAGTCGAGATGCAGAGGTCGGGTTCGAACCACGGACCTACCGGTTAGTAAAGTCGCGCTCTAACCACTTGGTCCATCTCGCCCCCGGAAGGCAAGCTGGAAGCGAGTACTAGGAAGGTGACTTTCTAGTTTCAACTTTCCCATCGGTGTCTTGGGAGCGTTGCCAGCATCGGACAGCGTCGAAGAATTTGTGACGAAGCAACTAGAAAGCGAGTCTTCGGTTTTTCAGCAGGCACATCGGTCACGAAGAACAATCACGTTCGACTACGGTTGCTTGGTTATGCGCTACCCATTTCATTCAGCTGTAACACCCTTACGGTGTCTACCTGCCATGCCAACCGAAAGAAGCATAAGGGTTGGGATACATCCAGGTTACCCTAAGCCTAGATAGCGGAAGTCGAGATGCTGAGGTCGAGTTCAAACAACGGTCAGTAAATTCGCGCTCTAACCACTTGGGCCATCTCACCCCGCACCCCGACTCCCGAATTATCATCTAATGAGATAGGTGTTGACCTCCTTGGTTTCTTCAGAACGGAGCAAACTGTGGGTGTGAGATTTCGAGAAGCTGGATGTCGTCGACGACCGGATTTCTCTCCGGCTGGCTTAAGACGTTCCAAGAAATGGCGTCTAACCAATATCACTGGTGTTGGTGCTACCTGTTTCTTTCCAGACTAACTGAGCGTTTGAAGGTTTACGTACATGGAAATGGAAGGGAGCCAGCACTAGGCCCCTTCTTCATTCGCTCTTTGTTTTTTTTCGCTTTGGAGGCTCAAGCCAAACTGTGGCTGTTGTTCTCTTCCTCTGCTGGTGATGATCTTTCGACTCCTCATAAGCAGCGCTGACAGCAACACCAGATGAGAACGCTCAAGTCCCATTGCCATACAGTCATTTCAATGTATTTCAATAATGGAACGAAGAAAGAATGGGGACAGGAGGGAGAACTTGGAGCTAGCCTACCACAAACACCCGGGGGTGGAGCAAAAACAGCACCATTATTCGGACAATCGGGATTGATACTGACAACATCATCATTATCATCAGCTGTAACAACCGCGTACTCGTCGTGTGGGTGCCCTAGTTTCGTTCCCCGATGATTTCGGAGGGGGGGGGGTAGGTAGCTGCGAGCTGGTAAATTGGTACATAAATCCAGCACTGACAACATGAACGCCACTGACATTGGGTTGACTGTCAACCGAACAAAAAGTTGGTCACGTGGACCTCATCCTGTAGAGCAACTAGCACTCAGACGTTTCGTCATACCCTTCATTTCTATGTCCAACTTTGTCCAATTCTGCAACTTTGAATTAGGCACGGAAAACGGCGCTCGTCTCGGTAGGCGGTAACTGGGCAAGCATATGGCCCAGCCACCTTAGGTTGCATTGATGAATGCATCCTTTGAGTGAATTAACGTATACTTCATCAAAACCCCGTCCGTGATCATATTATCGCTGGTTACACGCAATTCGAGTCATAGTTCCGAGACACCGGTGGTCAAATACCTGAAGATGTCTCAGATCATTCCCCGAAGTGTGAACTTTCGGCAGCAGTACAATACAGACGCAGCGTAGTCCGATGTACGTTTGAGATCGAATTAGTATACCTTTTCGATGCCACAAGTGGGGCAAATTGGCAAACGCAATTCTCGCCTACGAGATTCTGTCAATGTACCTTCCGAGAAAGATATAATGTTCCAATAGCCCTCGAATCAATTAGGTAGCGGCTCATCTCACATCATCCCTAGTAGGATCGATGAATTCGACTTTCACGGTCAAAAAAACAACATTGTGTTAGGTGACTAGTACTAAAGTGAAGTTAAATGGAAAAAGTCAGCTAAACGAAACGATTTGCGAAATCGCACACCAGGCCGTCCTGGATAGAGCGGTCGATAACGGACATGTTTTCAACACACAGACTGTAGTAGTCATCATGGAGTGCGCGACAAAGAGGTATTCGTCCAAACCCCGGGGAACATCGAGAGTTTTCCTGTCGCTCGCATCCGATTTTTTCTCAGTTCTCTGCTTAAACTGACAAATCAGTACACATGATAAGATTGACATGGAAGTAAGGTCATCCTTCGGATCGGTTACCGGAACGCTTAGAATGCCAGATCAAATCTGAATTGGAAAGGAAAGAACGAGCACCCTAAAACCACTTTTCCTGTTTGTTGGAACAATGCGATCCCACGAATCGCCTGCCACGTCGTCTGAGACAAAAGCCAGACGTTTAAACAACAGGCGCTAAACTGAGACCTGACGGTTTGTCCCGAGTTAACCGCCCTAGAAGGACGGAGAGAGAAAAACAACGAGCGGCGGAAAAGAGTCCTTCGATGAAAGTACACGGTGTATCGGAATGCAACAAACTGTATATTGTCAGGAAATAGTGCTTCGCACCGTATATTCAATATATTCCGGGCAAAATAGCTTTTGATATGCGGACATGTGCGAATCGATGAAATGTG
>NW_008752000.1:31283-72979 GCF_000715545.1 Opisthorchis viverrini | reverse complement strand
AGACAAAAGCCAGACGTTTAAACAACAGGCGCTAAACTGAGACCTGACGGTTTGTCCCGAGTTAACCGCCCTAGAAGGACGGAGAGAGAAAAACAACGAGCGGCGGAAAAGAGTCCTTCGATGAAAGTACACGGTGTATCGGAATGCAACAAACTGTATATTGTCAGGAAATAGTGCTTCGCACCGTATATTCAATATATTCCGGGCAAAATAGCTTTTGATATGCGGACATGTGCGAATCGATGAAATGTGACTTCCAGCCTGAAGAAATGAGTAATCCCCCCCCCCCACACACACACACACATCAAAAAAGGACGAAATCACCCCAAGTTCAAAACAAGCAGAGATTTCATTAGGAAATCAGCTTTTCTTAGACATTTATCAAGCTCAACACAGTATATCATACAGCCGGTGGTCAGAGTAAAAGGACATTTCAAAAATTGATCAAGGAACGACCAATTGTACATAGTTTTGCGGAGAGCACATGTGTGTGTGTGTGTGTGAATCTATCGCTGTTCTGATCAACTGAAACACGCGAAAAAAATCCTGACCAATGGAAACAATTTGTGTAAATTATGAAGACTAATCACGCATGACTTGGTGGTTCACATAAGTCAGAATTTTTATTTAGAGGGGCGATGCACAAAGTCGTTTGATGCATTCTTTTTGAAGATGCAACTGCAACGTTAAATCTCGATGAAACAATGGTTTTATTTTCACTGGCCTGAACGATATTAATCTATGGGGATTGTTGGATATAAACAGTCGCTAAGTTGGAAGTACCTAGACGTCTTCAAACCAAGACGAACAGACTTTTCTAGTTGTTTTCTAGTTGTATTCAGTCGATGGTCGAAATATTAGGTAACTCGGGTGAGTTCATTGGTTGTTGATCCGGTGACTGTTGATCTGTTCGCCATCCAACTGCGCACTGATGACGTCTCCTCGTATGGTGACAAAACGTTTGCAAGTCGATTGCCAAGCTCGGCAAACAGATCAACAACCAATATCAGTCGGTGAATACCAGTACCGACCATAGTTCCCAATTATTACAGTTCATTTTCTCCCAACCTTTCGTGGTTCGGCGCATGGTCGGGCACGTCACATTTGTCCACCCCTCAATTGTGATGTGGCGGATTGCTGTCCCTAATCATCTACCCCTCAAAACTGCGCACCCTATCTGTTTTCTGAGTTCGAACTGGCAAACTTACTGGCCGGAAGGTCCGTGGTTCGAACTCAGCCTCAACTACTGCCTCTGTCTTGGCTTGGGCAACCTGGCAGCATCCCAGCCCCCGTGCTTCCTTCGGGTGGCATGGTAGCTATGCACCGAAAGGGTGTTGTAGCTGAACGATCAGTTTTTATCGTTATCAACTATTTTGAGCGCGAGGTGACAGTTACTGGAACTCAGGCGGTGTAACCAACAAACATGCGATCTTGATCGACACCCACTCAAGGGCATCAGACGAACAATTCAATGAAGACCGACTTCGTGGCATTTGTGAATAGAGCTTACCCTCAGATGTTTTGTTACGAAACCATGAAAAACTGGCATTCGGAAAGCAACAACAATCAAAGCCGGTCGGTTCCGATACGTCAAAACAATAAGATTAGCTGTTGTTCCTGAAAATTCCTATCTTGCTTCTCCTGCCAAAACAGACCGGCTGCGTCCACGTATCAGTGAACTTAAAGGACTAGTTCAAGTTCACAGCTTCGTTTCTAGACTGTGAATTTGAATTGTCCAGCAGGTACAAATTCGAGCTTATTTGCTAAAACTCCTGTTGGTGTAGTCATCGAGTGAACTCGGCAGATGAATTTCCGGAGATCAGTAAGTTGGGAAAAGCAAGAATCCAACTTTCATTTAGCTGGGGAAAAAATCTATCAAGCAAATCGATGACAACGATGTACAACGGTGTTAACAACAAAACGTTGTTGTGGGGGGAGCGATACTGAATGTAACTGCCAGCGTTAGTAGCCTATTCCCACAGGTATGTGTCGGTGTGCGGTGGACAGCTCCATTTGTCGTTGGGGGAAGGAGTACGATGGTCCTGTGGAAGCTTAATGTGGCTCGCCAATGTAAGCCCTGGTTTGGGTTACCAATTTGTCTCTTGTTTCATTGGTCCTTTACGTCCCAACCAACTTTTTATTTCGAAATGAGCTCAAAAACTGGGGAAATTATGTTGCAAACTTGGGCGAAATATGGTTGGTTGACCAGATACACAGTCGACCGGATCGTTCAAACGACAAGGAAAAAACAGGATGGCGGTTCCAAGGCGAGACAGAAGGCAAATTTGTAGATAAGCGTTTAAATGGATCTGTAGGAAAACTTAACACGACGGTAAGTTTGGTTCGTGCGCAAACAGATAGAGAATTTAGGCTGAACCGATTCACACTGACAGCATCATAAAAGTATCAAACCTAAAAGATGAGGTATAAATTCGGGCAAAATGAAGAACTATGGACGTAACATACTACTCGTTGAAAATTCTTCGCCCTTTTTGGGGCGAATCAAGCGGGCGGAGTTCTCGGGTTTCCCTCAACCTTATGCTTTACTTCAATCCAAATTGGACAGATTTCGACAAATGCTGTAGCACCCTTTCGGTGCCTAACTGCCATGCTACCCGAAGGAAGCACGAGAGCTGGGGCACTGCCAGGATGCCCAAGCCTAGACGGGGAAAGTCGAGAGACAGAGGGCAGGTTCCGAACACCGATCTTCCGGTGAGCAAATTCGCCCTATAATCACTGAGCCAGCATACTCAATTCGACTCAACTGAATCCAGCTTAGTCTTCTTTAAAATCCAAATTAGTGTGCAACCGCGTGTTAGTCGGAAGGACGAGGGACGTTTGGAATGTAGAGAAGTATTACGGCATTATGGGTATTCGCACGAAAGACAGTTTCGAATACAGCGAGGGAAATCTGTGGAGCAAACAGTCGTCGAATAAAAAAAACCCAGTCGCCCAATTTCCAGAAATACGTCTTGATGATTGATGGGGACAACAATGACCGTAAGTTATCCAGCCGTTTAAGCACAACCTTGGTACGTTTGCTCGAAATCAACTTAAAGGAAAGCATTTGAGGCGAAGAGAATGTGAAAGGACGACTTGGGATTGGGGGCTATAGAAAAGATCACACAAAGAGTGATATCGCTGGCATATTTTGTCCTCAAGCTGTGGGTGGGAGGGAGCGTTTGGCAAACTTAAGAAACGGGTGTGGACGAAGTGGGGCCTGCGACTAGGGACAGAGCTGGACGTCTGCAAAGCGCTGGGTCTACCTGCCCTCCAGTAGGAAATCGCCCTGGCGCTAACTTCGATAGTCGAACCGCTTCCAGACGCACCGCCTGAGGCCGATAGTGGACACGGTTGTCCTCCGATGGGCGTGTCGTCATGGAATGAAGGGCACGTTGTATTCAACCGTCTTAGGTCGCCAAAACCTGGTTGTCGAATGGACGGTTAGAGTATTCAGAAGCAGCTTCTTCATAATCAAACGGAAGCCTGGCAGACAAAAGCTCGAGTATCTGCAAACGTTCGTCGAAAGTCTAAAAGCGGCTGACGTATGCGTGAATCCGGAAACGGCTGTCAGCACGACGTGTGTGTATTAATGCAATCAATGCGGGTCTCAAGTTGAGTCTAAGGCAGTTGCTGAGGACGTGACGAGTATCCTGACGAGCAAAGTAGCAGCTACTTTCACGTGAATCTCGTTAACGTGAGAGACAACCTTTGAGTTCGTATGTGGTGCTGAAATGGGCCTACTGCTTATTAACGTTATCTCGCATACATTGTCTCGTTGTACATGGATTTTTTTTAGGAAATCAAATACTCAGAGTGCGGAATCCAGAAATTGTTCAGAAGTTGATCACTCAATGGGTAGGGTGGAGGGCATAAGTATCCCATAAGACAACAGAAGAAAATTGAGGGGTAGCTGGGAGCACGTTAGTTTTGCTCAGACCGAATGATCCGCCCGTCCTGACCGTAAGAAACCCGAGGAAGCAGAGACTACAGATTTCATAGTTGGGAGGTAGCAGAGAAAACACGACTCCACGAAGGCTATGCACCTATGGTCCTGTAGAGTTTATCACTAAACGGGTAGAATAAGCTTCAAATTTGCCGCCAAAAGAAACTCAAGCGCTTGAGCCTTTGATTTGTCAGCGTGCTGCGTACTGTGCGCGCGTGCTACAGATAGTTGGAACAGGAAACGAATCTCAGTCGATTGGCTATCTACATGCCTCGCCTCAGCTAGGTGAACAACGAAACCAGAGAATTGAAATCCGACTGCTAGACACCGTAGTCCTCTTGCAAACGACAATGAAAAGCGTTACATTGGAAGAATTCGAACAGCGGTAGCACCCGTTCGGTGCCCAGCCATCATGCCACAAGATGGAAGCACGCGGGCTGAGGTACAGCCAGGTTTGTGAAGACATGAGAGCGAAGCATCACGGTCAATGCTACTGCTGCTGTGTTAAGAGGAATCCCACACGGGTCCCGCTTTACCGCTCGCACTCAGGTGCTGCTACGGCCGAGAAGTCCACCCCACGCAAGATTGGCGAAGAATTCGGGACGTTTGCTGGTTCGGCATCAAGCTGAGCTCCGATTGGTCGAAAGTCTGGACCCAACAGCCAATCATGACCCAGCATTGGCCGAATACCGGTTGCCAATGGCGCATCCAGAACGCGTCAGAATTTCCAGAAAGTTGTAACCGCCTACGCTATATACACGAAGCGCCGTACAACTATTGCTGACTTCGTTTTTGGGCGTCAATATACCTTGTGCACCCTTCGTGGTTGTTTTTTTCGCGAACGCTAGCTTGGGAGGCTCAGACCGAGAATTAAGCTGAGAAAAATACCGTTACTACATGCTGACTAGGTGAAAGGGGGGAAGGAAAACATCATAAACAAGGCTGGTTCACCAATGTTATTCTTTTTTTACACCATGGTTCATAATCCGCCAACTGTCAATCAGCCGCAAGGCGGCAAATGCGGAAGTAGGGGAGCTCAAACTGCTTCATATTGAAAATATGAAGGCGCCATACACCAAAGAATTGCAACAACAAAAACGATTTGGTTCGCTGGTGAAACGGAACCGATGTTTGATCTATTCACACTCAGTGAATAGATTCATCACTGCTAGAACCAGCCTACGCGCTCTGCTGCGGATCACATGTGACCCGAGGATGCTCGGAACTGATCATGTGTTGTCCTTCATTCAGTGAACTTTCCCGTGATCGCTTCGCAGAGAGCTGTGCAAGTGATTGAACCACATGTGCAAATAAGTCGCATGTGACTGACCCAAAATGATGAGAGAGCGTGATTTGAGCACAAACAGAATCAAGAAGCTGGTAGAGATTTAGGCGAAGCGGAAAGTGGCTTTGAGCCAACAGCCAAAGGAGTCAACGGACCCGAGTCCCCTAAAGAAATACAGCATACGCAGTTGATAAGTCTTCGGAGAGCAGAAAAACGGATATTGGATTGGTTTGCCAATACATCAACTTCAGTAGTGGTTCCAAACGTATTAAGCATTCGAGACGATAAGCAAATAACCTATGCTGTTCGACAGCTTTTGGTAGACCTGTTTGAAACCCAAGGAACTGTGATATCATCCACTGAAATTTTGGTTCTGATAGGTCCATGTGATAACAGACCACAAGATAACTCTAGCAAATCAACCAAGTAACCGTAACTAATGTATCAACACGGCCTGGGTTATTGGTCAACTGAATGGCACGCGTAAACTCACAGGCACATCCTGTATACTGCGCCTAATCAGTCTACGCAAACGAGACAGGGGTGTTGTGGCTGGGAATGACTACGGTGGCGCCTGTTCTTCAGGAAAAAAGACTGCAATCACCAGATATGTCGACTGAATTGAAGATCTTTGCCAAGTGGGAGCGAATCCCACTGCTGCTCAGCCGCTCGAGGCCGAATGGGTAAGTGTTCAACAACTGGCCGGAGCTCCCCCAAGTTGGGTCACGTACCCACTACTGGTGATCCCCAACTGAAACAGATGTGTATTGCTTTTCGGGTTTTGAGCATAGACTGACTCCACTGAGAGGATGAAACCTTAATTGAAACTGAGCCAACGCATGACACTCTAAGTGACAAAAGAGATCGAATAGAGCTGAGTAATATCGATCTTTAAGTCAGTTGGGGTTTAACAGGTTCGCTGTTTAGTCAGTGTCAACGCGAAACAAAGTCTGTTCACTTGCAGCCATTGCTTCGGAGTTCCTTCCACAACAGCCCATCTGATGTGCACCGGGGTGAACTCGTTGGCCAGCACTAGGATGCTGGGCAAGTTAACTACTCGGGCAGTTTTCTCAAACCAAGTGGTCGAACCGACTGCATATGAAAAGCCTGTCATCGGGACTGCAGTGCTATCGACATTAAAGAGCCGAACACCGAAAGTGTGTACTGTAGAACGCAAAAGATATGCACACGTTCCACTTCCGAATCTCACATTTCTAAAAACTGGAAAGAGTCAACGTCGTGCCCAAAGCTTTAGTTGACCAGGCTCAGCTAGCTACTCACAGGGGCCTCGTGTGAAATGTTTGGCAATTCGCACACAATTTGTCCGCGGCGGTGAGTCCGTATCTACTGTGTGAACAGGTCACACAGGCACCAGTTGACCTCAGACCCAAACCACACGGATGACTGTCACACCCTGACCAAAGGAGCACCTGAACGGTCTCCGTAGAACGGCAGGTACCAGACAACCCTTGTTTCCTCTACACTTTGTGATTCCGATTATTTTACACCTGGCGAAGGTCAATCACGTTGATTTATACAAACACTGCTCCCGACACACGATACAATCGATTACTAATCCATATAGATATCAAACAGCGCACAATGTGTTCGATCCCATTCGTACTAAATACGGCGCAGATATACTAGAAAAATTCTTGAATTTTAAGTTTTCACCATATTTGACCCGCTGATTATTCGGAAAAACGTGTATTCGAATTGCGATTAATTAGACACGCATAGTAGCAAAGTGAATCTTCGGGTTGTACACAGACTCCGATACACACACACAAATTGATGTTCCGTAGCAAAGCATCCATGTGATCGACACTGAACCAAAAGTGGCTGGCACCAGTATGGAGCCGATGGCGCGGTAAGTTAGCTCGGGAACTGGGAAGTTACATACTTAAGACGATAGCTTGGACGCACGAGCGCAGCTGACTGCGCGATTGGGCTACTTCAGACAGTGTCAATAACCATTGATGAATTGAGTCCCGGGGTCCCCATCCATCGATCCTACGAAATCATCATTTCCGTCGCGACTCGAAGCACTATTTACTTCATTTCAGAAGAGCTTGGTTTTTAATTTGGCAACGCTTCGCTTTTGACACAAAAGCTTCATCGGGTCAACTTAGTCAGGTTTTAAGGCAAATGGAGAACCAATCAGTAAGACATTTTCAGATTACCACACTGGACCAGTGTTGAGTGTCAACTCACGGCTCTTATCGGTTAGTGTGACTGCCCAAATCTTGCGTTGGTGGAGTTTCAAATTAGCTCCGATCGAGTTTGGTTCAACTGATGATTTGCCGCGGGTGCCACTGGTAGATTTTCGTTGGTTTCGTGGGCTTGTGAGTGTTGCGAGAATTTAGTTGGGGAGAGGGAAGGTGGCTGAGGTGAAGTGGAATTCTGATGATGACTACTTCTGATAATCGCACATCAACACGCGTCAGCTCGACTGATCCAAAACCATTCTCCTCACACTTTCCAGTTCCACGCCTTCTATTCTGTTAACGCTGGGATGTTTGGCGATTTCCACGATCTCGACCATCAGTCTCTGTGGCGATTGCTATGCTCTTGAGGTTCAGAGTTTCTGAAAACAACCTGGCAACTCGGGCGCTCGCATAGCTGTGGGCTAAGCTGAGTAATATTTTGACCGGTCCATATTACGAAACCTGCAGTCGCCTGCGAGCATGATGCTCACCTAAAAAACTTCACAAATACATAACAAACCTCAGTTTTAATCCAATGTCGGCGTTGTGAATTCGCAACCTAACCATGCTAAAGTCATCTTGATGAGCTGTCCACTCACTGTCCAACCGAGTCTGATCACAGTAGTGTCATGTAGATCCACCGAACTCGAGTCAACCATCGGTCCCGGAACAAACAGAAGCCACTCACACAAGGCGCGGATGTGGAAATGTGCTCGGAAACTACAGTGTTGTGTGAACCTTGGGTTTCCCGAAAGTCCTTCTATAAAGCCTCCGCCTATCATCATTGAAAAAAGGACAGATAGAAATGTCAACTGCCTGCGAAATTCTAAGGAGTGCATCATGTTGTGTATGCGTCTCCTGATCTTGTAAATTTAGCACGCTGCTTCCCGTCAGTTTGCGCGAAAATTATGGTGCCACCAGAGCACTTGAATCTGTGCAAATACCGGCTTCAAAGTTATCTGCTATTCCCGGCTTCACAGATTTGGTGAAGGTCAGTAGGGTCTGATGAACTTCCACAAGGAGCCTAAAAAGATCGTTCAGCTGTAACACCCTTTCGGTGCCAGTTGCCAAGGCCAACAGAAGGAAGCACGAGGGCTGGGATACTACCAGGTTACCCAAGCTTAGACAGGGGAAGTCCAGAGGCAGAAGTTTGGTTCGAACCACGGACCTCCCGGTCAGTAAATTCACGCTCCAACCACTCAGCCATCTCGCTACCGCCGGGACGCGTTTTAGTGCCCCTTATTTTACAGATTTAGGTGGTCAACTATATTACTGCCAAGGGTTACGAACGATTTCGTTGCTTTCTGACAAAAATCACGAGAAAAAACTATAGTATTACTATACAATGTAATGGAGATTTCGTCCTGTCAGTAAAGCCAAGCTAACCTGAAACACCAGCAAGCACCATACAGCTGGTTGAATTATATTGAGAGTCACCTGCAGTGCGTACTTCACTGAAATTCCAGGGAATCTCGAACCTGCCACTTCCCGGGTAGCAGTTTGAACAGTTCACCGATCGGTCTGATCAGCAGTGTGATTAACCCACAGGATAGAGCGCCGCTCATCCTTTTCAGAAAACAGATCGGCTTCACTTAAGGGGCGAAATCTGCATTAGAAATCCCCACATCTCCTCACACGACCTGAAAATGCCGTGTAGTCGTTCACGATCGACTATTGTTGTTCACTTGCAATCGGAGGTAGAAAATGAACGGTCTCTAGCGGTAACAGGTTTGCGTTCAAGGGGTGGATGCATCTGGTTACCATGGTTGCGTGGAACATGTTAATTTATGGTTTAATAAACCATAAACCAACCGGTGGGCGAATGAATGATTGCGTCTGGGTGTGCCAACCCCGACTGTTTTACAAATGGTCCGTGCACAAGGACGAAACAAAACAACTGTGGATTAAGTAGGTCAGAATGACGGTTTTCACTGTTCATTGACTTTACGCCTGTGTAGGTAGATGGCTTGGTGGTTTTTCGAACCAGAGAGTCAATAGTTTAATTCATTTAACCGATGTCTTTCTTGGATAGAGTCAACAAGATGGACCGATTTTTAAATTTACCACGCGTTCATGAGACAAGAAGACCGAATCACAGAACAACTGGGTTGCTAGAATCTGTGGACTTATCCAAAAAAGTACTCGTGAAGATTCGTGCGGGTCTGTTTCTTGTTAGACACGTTGCCGGTAAAAGGTCTCTTTGATGAAGATAACTTTTGTGGTAGGGGGGGGGAATGGTGCAAACTGTTCAGTTTTACACAATGACATTTGTCTCTTGCCTAGCCAAGACAAGAAACGAAGTTGGTGAGTAAATTTCAGATGGGCCCTGTGAGAGAGCGTCAGTAGAATGGGCTGATTCGAGTGGGGTTGGACAATAGGTGGGGATACATCCGGTCCGACCACACGCGGAACGGGGGGGGGAAATGGTGCAAACTGTTCAGTTTTACACAATGACATTTGTCTCTTGCCTAGCCAAGACAAGAAACGAAGTTGGTGAGTAAATTTCAGATGGGCCCTGTGAGAGAGCGTCAGTAGAATGGGCTGATTCGAGTGGGGTTGGACAATAGGTGGGGATACATCCGGTCCGACCACACGCGGAACACATTGCTGATAGCTTTCGTCTTCCCAGACTGAACAGGTGGACAAAAGGCGCCTAGAAAATGCATCCCTTTGAGTGTTTAGAAGCTACTAGGTGCTACGCACTTGTCCCATTGGACACCTCAGGTGCGGTACCCCTTTACGGGACTTCAACTGCAGTTCTGCAGTTGGAACTGAAGGCAAGCTCATATGGTCATCTACGCGAGTCAACGCAGTTGGGTTGTCACCCGTAGTTGTCCACCAAAACGAAGGGAAAGGGCTCAGGGCTCCTGGAGATACCACTCTTCAAGCGAGTGTTATTCTATTAGTTGATCATAAAAACGACCATCGTTAGGCCAACATGATAGTTCAGTGGTTAGGGCACGAACGTAGTGCCCGGGAGGCCCTTGGTTCAGACCGGCCTCTCTATCTCGACTGCTCCTGTTTAGGCTTGGCCCTCATACTCGCTTCCAGTTGGATGGCAGCTAAGTACCGAAAAGGTGTTACAGCTGAACGAGTGTTTAAGTACTAACGGGATACGGCAAAGTATTGGGAAGTCATTTAGCGACCCAGGTTCTGAGTGCAGGGGAACCTGAAACCCAAAATACGCATTCGGTGTTCGCATTTCCGTACGGATTTATTGCACCCAGGTTGGTTTTAGCGCAGAGCATGGTACCGTGACCTCCGCTATAACGTAGCATAATTTTTTAAGAAATCCTTCGGAACTGGAAAAAAAACCGTTGACTAGTTGTTGGTCTGTTCGCCGAGCTTGGCAGTTGGATTGTAACCCACTCAACCCTGCACTGACGATATCACCTCGATTGGTGATGAAATGTTTGCAATCCAACTGCCAAGCTCGGCGAACAGACCAACAACCAAACAACGCACCCGAGCTACCTACATTCCACAAGATTGCTAAAACCGTTGACTGTTCGGAGGTATCCACATTTCACGGTCCTATAGAAGGAAACTATCCTATCACCACAAATACAGTCGCCTCCATGTGGGGTCCCTGCATATAGAGACCACCCCCTACAAGGGCCTTTCTCAAGCCTGACAGTCAGACAGTCGTCCATATCATCGTTGTCGCACGTTTGAATTAGGACAACGAGGGTCGGATGCTTCACGCTTGCATGAAATGGATCCGAATTAGACTAAGTACAGTTTTCTAACGGGTGGTAGGGGTGATGTAAAGTGAAGGATATTGCGGAGCGCGGTGCCAAAATAGTCGCGGATCGCAGCCGTTGATCAGAGTTGTACACTAGCCAACCGGGTTATTCAAAATGGTCTGCATCTTTGAAGGATATGGAACCAAGGAGAGCAATATCGTCCGCATACTCAATGTCTGTGATCGAACGTCCCGGGAGCCTTTCGAGGTTTTAGAAGCAGGCAGAGAAAGTTCCAGCAGCACATCAATGACAAAGTTGAAGAGGAAAGATGGGACGTGGTGAACTCAGGCGAGAGCTTCCCGTGTACACAGGAGTTCGCATACGGTGCCCTCATAAGAGATATCAATTCGGACGGGACACCTTTGATAGCCAAACACCGCCGAACTTCTCATGATCGACAGAGTCAAGAACAGCTTTGAAATCCAACGGGAGACGTTTGAATCTGTGACGTTGTTCAAGAACTTGTCTCAAGGTAAATATATGGTCGGTGCATCCACGGTCAGGGCGAAACCCAGCTTGATTCTCACGAGTTCGTCCCTCGAAATAGGCTTCGGCAACCTAGTAGTATCATCTCAGTCCCCGTGCTTCCTATGAGTAGCACAGCAGCTAGGCATCGATTCTGTTACTATTATTATTATTATTATTACACCTCAAGGCAGTAAATCTAAGCTGGTTATAAACGCTACCTAGCAGAATCATCTATGACCCTTCCCAAGAAGAATTGACTTGCTGGAGAAAATTGTCATCTTCCAGATTCCTACTTTGTACACATTTCAAATCATCGGGCTAGTTAAAAAATCTTTCATTTACTCTGGTTGATCCTGGTTTTTATGACCGTCAAAAAACTGCGCTATAAAGGTTCATCTGATTGTCTGAGGGTGTGCGCATGAGGGGCGATTTTCGTTATCTGGCTGCATCATTGAGGTCCTTGTCACGTCAGACGCTAGGTACTTTTAGGATGCAGTCCAAGTTGTGCACGATGGCAGTTCTAGACCATGCCCAGACCGACTGTACTTTTTCATCGCGTCGCTGAATGCAGTGGCATGAATCCAACGTGAGACGGAGAAATGGCGTTGTCTGGCGTGACAGGCATATTTGGTGGTCTCCTGAGCAGCCATATGAACCGAGTTGGGCTGTCAAAACACCCTGGCTGCTTCCACTGTCCTCCGACTCTGGAGGGCATTGGGTACTGCAACTGGACATCCTCAACTTTCAGCTCTCAATCCGTCTTTCGTCATCACTCAATCACTAAAACTTTCGAACACACACGTACAGAAAGAACACTTGTCTGTCGATTTACCCGGTTCCCGGATGCCGCAGCGTTTGACCGTCGCGCACGACATGAAGAGTTGAACGGTGGGCAATTATGGACAGTTGTGTAGTACAGTCGAGTGGGATGACTCGGGCACATCAGGTCAGCTCGTAAAACTGCCTGGGAGATCCGGGATTACGACCAACACAGTCGATTAGTCTCCGGTTCACTTGTACAGTACATTGGTTTGGTTTGTTGTTTAACGTCGATAAATTATGATTTCAGGGCAGCGAACGATCGGTATGGAACGCTGATATTGCGCTTTCGACGATGATGATGGTTTACGCAGTACGGTTAGAAAGCGCACGGTGGCGGGTTGGGACGATCGATTGACGCCCTGTCTTGTGTGCACCAAGAGTCGTATCTTAAGAGTACACACTGTCTGGCAGCAGTACACCTCAATTGGAACGGTCACGTGCACACAAATAAAGTACAAGCCATCCACGTGTGGCAACAATCTGTACGTGTGGGGGGGCAAATAGTATACACGTACACAATTCTGCCGGTAGAATTCTCAAGTCACGATAACTTGCGATATAACGATACAGGCTCCTACAGATAGATCAGGCAATTTAGCTAGCTACAACGGGCGAACATAGTCCATCCCAAGGGGGGCAGGATGAAGTCTGGGCTGTGAGCGAAACGGCCTGCTTGCAAAACAGTTTCTTGGCAAATAACCATCCTCGAAGAGACCACTGCGTTTTTCACTAGCTTGATGTGTGCACGGCAAAGTCGAGCTTGAGCGATGTGACGATTCGCTGGGTTCGGTTAACCCAGGGGGGTCAGAGAGGAGAAACGCGAAAAAGGACAATGTACTTACACACGCGGCCCGTCGCTGTCAAAAATGACCGGAAAGGATTCAGTATGAACAAAACTTGCGGATCGGAGGCCAGATGACCAAGTGATTAGTGTGCGAATTTACTGACCGGAAAGTCTGCGGTTCGAAACCGACCTCTGCACTCCGACTTCCCCTGTATAGGCTTGGGAAACCTGGCAGTATCTCAGTCCTCATGTCTACTTAGGGTGGCATGACAGCTAGGCACCGAAAGGATGTTACGGCTGAACGATTTCTTGTGGATCTCAACAGGTACCCAAACTCTTTCACCTGGAAGCATCCCCTTGTCAGGGGGTAAGTCGTACTGAGCACGACACCCGAATCATGTCCAGTAAAACCAGATCTGTATGGCACAAGGGAACTGTGATCGAAACCAAATTAAAAAAAGAACATTCTAAGGGATATAATTCAAAAACAAACCCGGCTGTGTGTATGTTTAACGACACATGCAATTTATCGGTACAGAATACCTACCGTAATTCCAGTGCAGCCAGTTCGGACTCATCAAACACTTTGCAAGGTATTGTACGAACTCCTGTAGTCGCAGAACCTCGTTTTCTACCGCCGCTTAGCGTACCCAAGCGGTCCGACGATTGCAAACCGTAGTTGAACAAGGGATGATACTGAGTCCCAACACCGGTCTGAGCGGTCGTTCTCGAATTGGCCAACGACTGGAGCAACAATTGTTGATAGTAGGTCGGGTTGATCCAATTGTTACCACTACCGAAAGGTTGGCTGGCCGCGTTGGAAACTGTCTGATTGCTGGTACACATCACATTCGGGGACTGTCCCAGGCCATAGAATGACTTGAGTGGTAGTCGAACTCCGTTCGAGTAGAGCGGAGCTGAAAGAGCGGACTGGTAGGCAGAGACCGGCAAGGAACCGGGAACCTTTTCACAAGGTGTGTTGGACAGTGTGGGACTTTGATAGCATCGATCGGTGGCTACGGCTGGTAAGAGACTTCCGGTATTGGTGTAATTCAACAATGGATTGGTCGGTAGTGATGGGTAGAACGGTTGTGTGTAGGTGGATGGAAACCACATGCCGCTCGGGTCCAAATAGGTGGCGGGCCATGTTGACATCGGGTTGCCCGTATCGAGTGGAACGGTGGTTTGGCTTGGTATGTGTTCGGCCAATCCACTTGTTGTACTGGCGTTTGATGGTGTGCTGTTATAGATACTTTGGATGGGTGTCGCACAGCCAGTCGATCCAGTTGCGGAGCAGGTCTGCATCACCAAGGTGGCTGGATCTGCGACGGACGGTATGACACCGTGAGGTAGAGCGTACATGGAACCGTTGTTCACGAGCGGTGAACCTTTCAGCTGGGACTGAAAGTGAAATAAGGGAGAGAGAGAGAGACGGAGATAGAGAGCTGACTGGTTTGGTGCATTCAGGGACATAGAAACTCGAGACTGTAGACACAGCTCTCCAAACGGTGAAAGCATCATCAAATAAATGCCAGTGTTGATCCTGATGCTGGATTGCCGTTGTACGTGGGCTGGGATATTGTCAGAGCACCCACACTTAGATGGCCTTTGGCTCAAAAGCCTAACCGAAAGGCAGCGGCGTTGGGCTGGAAATGCAAATACATTACCATTACGCCACACATGTTTCAACCCCCAACCTGGTGGGGCCAGAAAACTGTGTTGATCATACCTCTAACCACTGACCAACCAGGTATGAGAGACTCTGTGAGTGTTGCGCGGACACATCCCCAGTATAGCTCAATGGGTCGCCGAGGTACACAAGCGGCCACACCACACTACACTAAGCTTCAGTCTTTTTGTAACGGAAGGCATCATCAGGTTTTGGACTTCGGCAACATCCTCTCCAATTGCCGGGGACACAAAATACACAACCAGTGGATTTGCTTGTTGGCGGTATGCACAGTCTGAAAGTAATGGCTATACAAAAAGAAAAACCTGAGTATAATTACTTAGTTTGAATTCATCCTTGCCTAAAGTGGAAACTCCGGAAGGGCCTGAGGAGCCGATAACAACGTTTACCATCAAACAAGTGGTAGGTTTCCTAAGAAGAAGGGTCACTTGTTAAGAGGAACAAAACACTCCTTTACCCGTGGTGGTTCCTCTTGGGAAATTACTTCAAACAAACACGAAGGTATTGGATGCTCCAATCAGTGGAATTAACTATGAAGATGGTTGAGCGCACTCAACAGTTGATAAAAACTGATAAAGTGACTCCCATTCCTGTCCCCCTCCAAACTCTTCAACAGCCCACGAAGAGTTTTCAGTAACCTTCTGAGTAGTTTCCTTTACGAAAATATACTGCGATATCTCGATTATCGTGCCAACTGAATCATGAGGCGGCCTTTGTGCAGCACATTTGGTTGTGGAATATCGTAAACGAAAGATTTAGTTGAGTCTCTCGTGAAAACCAAATTGATTTGCAAATGAGTGTATTTCTTGAAAACAGTGCAGTTTGGGTTCAAGTAGAACATAAGGTTGATGGAAACTCGAAGACTGCCCCTACCTGATGAGCCACAAGGGCGAAACCCGTCGTGGGCTGTCGAAGAGCTTTCAGCAACCTTGTAAAAAGTTTCCTTTATGAAAATATACTGCGATATCTCGAATATCGTGCCAACTGAAACATGAGGCGGTCTGTGTGCAGCACATTCAATTGTAGAATATCAAAAACGAGAGAATCAGTTGAGTCTCTCGTGAAAACCAAATCGATTTGCAAATGAGTGTATTCCTCGAGATTGCCACATTGTCTCAGTGCCAGCTGCGACAAGGAATCAACCACAGTAAATATTTATTTCTTTTTCCATCCAACTGGTCACCTGTGGATCAGCGCTCTGATGCATGCTCATTGGAACAAAGTGACTGCGCGTGCAAGCAGGTGCAGCCCTCAGAACGTCACTATTCGTTTTCCAGAAACGTGAGAGCAAACGCGAGTAAATCGAAGCTTCGAGGAAGTCTGTAATCAAATCTACCGGCACCTTTTTTGTAACTAAATCGGCACATTTCTTCACAAATGCAGACAACACCAGTGAATGAAAATTGCCCGGAGACATTGCTGCTTTGGTAGCCTCCGTTTTTGTCTGGTTTTTCGACAGTGGTTAGCATGGATCCAAACAACAGGGGCAAATCAGTTCTACGGCTTGTTCCATCAGAAAAGCCACTGTGGGCGCACTGAAGTCTCTGATAATCAATGACCTTAGGACCATAGCTAATGAATGTTAACGTCAACGGATTCGCAGTCATGTGATTATCGAATTGGGTTTGCTAGGGGATACGGGGGTAACTTCACTTCCGCTCAGCTAACTATATGTATATACTTTACACATATATAGTATATATACATATACTGCTATACTATACACATACCAGCCAGAACTGAGACATAAGAAATAGAGGAATAAGCCTAAAGGTAACGAAAGATTCGGGTTGAACTCTAGGGATAGTTCTAGCAAGTAAGCAAGCGAGAATTCGTTCACTGCATGTCCAAAACAATTGTGCTAATATAGGGGGTTGGTTGGAATTTATCTATGCGGAGAAGCCGAGAAGCACCGCACAGCCATTTCAGTCTTGTTGGAAATCATCGGAAACGCGCATCTCACGAAACTCAAGGGAGTTTAGGGCCCGCGACCTCCCGGCTAGTAGTTTGGACAATTGGTCGTGTGCGGCTATGAGTGACTAATCAGTGAGGCGATTCGCTCGCACTTTGACAGGATACAGCGCTGCGAGACTTGGCCTGTTCGAGCAGCGGAACTGAGACGTCGACAATCGTTGTCTCAGAACCACAGCTCGCGTGCGTTGGTATCGGCGAATCCGTAATAAGGCAGTTAGAAAGCGCGTTTTCGGTTGTGTAACGGGTACTTCCATTGAAGAATGTGTCCAGCACCAAAAGCTGCGTTGGTTGGGACATGTGTTGCGTATGCCGAACCATGGTTTACCGAAGAGAGTGCTGTTTTCCATGCCCAATTCAGAGTGGCGCAAACAGAGAGGTGGTCAACCCTTGACTTGTCAGAGGAGTATGAAGAAGATCACGAAACGCTTGGGTACTGTCGGTGCTACTCACCTTCCAGGATGGGGACCGCGTGATCCTCACTGTGCCTGGTTGGCTGCCAGCCGATGTCAGTGGCGTTCTTGCTGTCAGTTTCTATCCAGATTGTCTGAGTGAATGTCTGGAGGAATGATTGGGTTAAGCTAGCACTAAGTCCCTTTGATTCGCCGGCCTGTGGTATCTGCTGCTGACCCGCTCCAGTGCCTAGTGTCGGAGAGGAAAAGACTCACGGAAGGGAACAGAATAGCTATATTCCGAAAAAGTGGTTGCGAGAGCGCGAGTGCGAAAAGTACAATGGCCTCAGGCTTTTTATTGGAAGGACACTGTCTGAACTTGGTCCAACGCTGACTCGCGCTGCCTGGGTTTGATGCAAGGCTGTGACGCGCTGCATATTGAGGGGGCGTTGTCTGTCTGGTCAACACCCAGCGGAGCTGAGAGTCTCCGTGGATTCCGGGCATTCAGTGGTTGCTTTCAGGAAGCTGACCTTCCTGATAATGATATATACCAGCCAAAACTGAGACAGAGGAAATAGACGGACTAGCCGAATGGTTACAAAAGATTCGGGTTGAACTCCAGTGATAGTTCTAGCAAGCAAGCGAGAATTCGTTCACTGCATGTCCAAAGTAAACGTACCGCAGTCGTATGAACAAACCTCTACTCCAGAAAACTCATATACGAGCACCTCTAGCTATCCCGAAATTGTGAAAAGGTCACTTTGATGTGTGCCTTTCTAACACCAATTGATAATTTGTTGATAAAAGTACAACAAACAGAACTCGGGTTGTTGATACATTGAGCCCCTCAAAACGACTTCCACTCATGAATTACGCAATCGCGGCAAACTGTGAAGTCGTAGATGTGTGGAAGACAGCTTTCGAGTAATATTTAGAGAATGTGAGAGCACTGTGATGGTGAACGAGTTATCGGATGAACCGCTATAACACATTAAAAACGAGTTGCCAACCGATAGCCATTCGAGAACGTAACTAAATTCTACAGCGTGGATGTGATTGCTGTCAAAAATTACGGTTGTGCACAAAGGCAGTTAGTTATTAGTTATTAATTCTACCATCGATCGGTTATCAAGACACCACAACCGCTCATTTCACGTGGATTTTCTATTTCGGTCCGATATTGATCGCTAACTGTTTGCATAGCGTTTTTCTTCCGCATGTTTGCGTATTGGTCCCCACCCTACCCCAGTATAACAAACAACTTCAGACAATGCTCGTGAAAACAGTCGCTCGCTAAAATATGCGTTCTATTTTTGTGTGTTTGTGAAAACACGGTCACGTAACCTGCACTAGTTGAGGCCGCTTTTTAGCAATGCCACGAGGGCCCTTCAAACGGAGCAGTCCGGATGGATTGCAGTTTTATTCCGGAACGCCTCCGATACAATTCCCGAAACTCACACCCAAAGTCGTGGAGTCCTTTAGCTTAGCGGTCAATCATAAACAGTTTTAGGACTAAGATAGCGCTCGATGCATTTGTTGTGAATGCACGGATTGGGCCATCGCTTCAACTAACGCGCGGCTTTCATTTCCTTAGTCTCCATATCCTCAGTGAATGAAGTCGTAGCGGATGGTGGAACCATGGCACGGTTTATGAACCGTAAAACTGAAACTGAACTGAACTCGACGTGAAGCTCTGGAGAAAAGAAACTACAACGAATCCGACGAAACTCGGGTCACTGAAAGTTACAGCAAGGACAACAAGGAGTGTTATCATCTGAGATACCTCATCTAATGGAAATGAAGTAAGTGACTGCGTTTCAGTAGGTTGCGCAATAGTAATTTTTATACATGCAATTGCTTTACGGCAAGAACATCTTGTGAGAGAATGGACCAACTCCAAAGATGCCACGTACTGTCCAGCAACGTTCAGACGTAACCACTCTGGGTCTGATTTGACGGTATTGATCCAGGCCTTCAGTTGCGCGCAGTGAGGAGAGTGGGCATGCACGCTCGAGACAGCTCAGTGTCTAACTGTGAAATCAATGATCGTGAGGTTTGTGGTTCGAGCCCACCATCTAAACTGCTCTTGTCTGGGCTCGGGCAACCTGGCGGCATCTCAGCCCTCGTGCTTCCTTCGGATGGCTTGCAGCTATGCACCAAAAGGGTGTCATAGTTGAACAATTACTAGTAAGCTGGGGAAGCCTGCTTAGGCTGACAAAGCTCGCTTTTAGCCTTTCGGACAATGTGACCGAACCGATTGACAATAGTGTCCTGAAGTAGCTGCCAGAATAATGTTCTCTTGCCAAAGAATAGGACATTTTGTCGAGCCCTCGAAAGTTAAGGATACTGCGTGAACGCGTGCTGTAGGAACTTTGAGTTTGCCGATGTTTTCCATGCAAATTGCCACAATACCCTGAGCGGATTACCGCTTTGCTACATGAACTCCTGTACTCTATTTCCTCAAATGTGAATGCACAGGAAATCCCGCTTATTTAAGAGGACCCCTGTTTGGTAGGCGACTCGACCAAGAACGTCTGTCCAATTACCAATATCATAGGCAACTTTGAAGTCCACAATCCATAGCGACTGGACGCCGGATTAGCCCAATCAACTGTGCGATTAGATGACACAGATGATGAAGAGGTAGCCTGTCTCAAACATGGTGGTCCTGATGGGTGCGACGGAATACGCCTCGGTAGGATGAAACGGGAACCGAGGCCGGATCAAATGATTCTAATAAGGCTTCGAACTTAAAAGCAAAACTATTCAACCAACCTCAGTTGCATAACGACTGCTTGAGAACTGTTGGCACCAGGCTTCAACATACTCACAAAATGAACGTATGCCAACATTACTATCCGGTTGGGTACGTAATGAGACCACTACTTTGCGCAGATTCCGCGAATAGCACACAGAAACACCTAGACCTCTTGTGTCAGAACAAAAAGCACATGTCGGAATGCATTGAGCAAACACAACTCCGAAAAGGTCGAGCACACAACTGAACGTGTTTCGCTACCTGGTTGGTTCCGAAAGGTTCAAAAGAATGTACGTGTCACTGGATTCCTGTCCAGAGACGACCCAACCCACGCCATTCACCAAAAAATGGTGTTTATAGGTCACCAAAACACCGTCTCCTATGTGAAGGTGAGTTGCGCATTGGAACAAGATTTGAACCGGTTTTGGGTTGTGGATCAAGCTTGACCACCCCGCATCATTAGGCCAGAGTAAATCCCTTGTGTCTCGGTTGATCGATCCACACAGGCTTACTGTGTCCTTTCACTAGTGGTTAACGCGCGCGCATGTAAAGCGGGTTCGCCCCGTAAGCTAAGAAAAAACATGTTTATGTGGAAGCTTCATACGGATAGATCAGTTGCCAAACATCAAGGTCGGATGCATTGTGGTGGACGAGATGAACTATTGGTGACTAGGGCTTTTACGGCATAGCAACGTTTGTCTACCAGATGAGATTGTCTGAACAGCCAAATTCGATTGCGCTCTGATGAAAAACATGGCTGAACATAGTAGAGAAGGAAAGTTCGTAAAGTGGTGCCAGGAGCGCGATAGTGTATCGTGACCGGGATGAGGTACTTCAAAAAGAATGTGATAGACCTTCGGTAAAGTTGTGGCCATCAATTTGACTACGGATTATCGATCAGCCAAAAGACAACCGCATTTTATGTAACGGTGGAAAAAAATTTGCTTTCCGTGCCTTTTTCCAATTTAACGAAAGTGGCCAACTTTGTTCGAGTTAGCCAGTATTCTCCGACCGTCATGGTTCGAAGTGATCTATACACCGAATGACACTGAAATATAATGTTTAAGTACCCTTATTTCTGTCTGAAGTACGGCACAACTTTGTAGAAAATTTACTTTAAAAATACACTCTCACTCGGTGCCAAGGCTTATGCGTTGCACCAAGCAGCTTCATCGTGATAGCATGCAACTTCTAATTGGGCCCTAAGGGGAAAGGACAGGCTACGAAAGCCACTAAACCGGCCTGATTTACCTGAATTCAGTCTGTTCGCCAGGGTCTGGCCGTTGCGCGATGTTCGTTCTGCAGAGCCGAGTGTATCAGCGGTTCGCTTATCCGCCAGCTTGACCTACTATGGTGCGTGAATAACACCCAAGCGCAGCAAGTTGGAGAGAGAGAGAGAAACGAGTACCAATAGAACACACGCCCCGTTTGACGTAACCAGACGGATGACTATATGTCACGCGCACTGTGTTGTAGTTAGCTACTAATGACGTATTGAAACTGTCAGTAGACCAATTTATGGCATTCATCAGACCATCATAGGTGTATGGACCGTCGGAAAAGCGTCACTTGTTTGTGGAGTGGTGGTCTTTGGTGCAGAACTGCCACAGCTAGAGACTTTTTGACGGGGAAACAGCTCCGGCTATGAATATTACGAGGACACGTTTCGTTCACAATTCAGTGGCAACCAAATGGCTAAGATGTTTATTTGTCTGACTTCCGTTCGGCTAACGACCAACGAACAATTCACGCGCTTGAAGCTGCGAAGCTGGCTCATCACCTTCACATCAAACAGTAAACTGGGCACGTACATATCGTTTTGAAATTTCACAGTAATTCTATTGTTTGCGATATCAATAAATAAATAATAATCGTTCAGCTGTAAAACACTTTCCGTGCCCAGCTGCCATGCCACTCAGAGGAACCACGAGGGCTGGGATACTGCCAGGTTTTCCAAGCCTAGACAGGGGAAGTCGAGAGGCAGAGGTCGGGTTCGCACCACCGAACTTGTGAATTCGCGTTCTGACTACCGAGCCATCTCGCCCCCTTCATCAACCGTCGAAACGTTCAATGTCCCGACGTTTCCGTACAGCCCTTCAAAAACATCTTGACACTTTCAGTCGTGCAAACACAAGCAGCGTTTGAAACTGGGAGGGCTCGATTTCTTGAAGGAAGCTACACATGAGGTTACTGAAATCTCTTCAACCTTATCAGTAGTGCCCTTCAAGAAAATATACTAGGAATCGTGCCAGCTGAAATATGAATCGGCCAATGTACAGCACACGCAGTTGAAGAATATCATGAACAATATTTAGCGGAGTCTCCCGTTAAAACGAAATTAGTGTGCAAATGAGTGTATCGGAAGATCCACGTTCATTTTGTCGACCGTTTCATTGTGGTAAGCTTGATCAAGTCAGCGCATCCCTAAGGAATACGACCACGACTGATCTTGATAGCCTACGCAAAGGGATTCTCAACAACGTGCGCTATGATTCTTCTATCAGAAGTGCGGATGGAATGCTCGAAAAACCTTGCTTCATATTCAAGTGACTAGCTACGAAACCGAATTTCGCTCAGTAGCTTGAGGAGTTCGACAAAACTATACACATTGTGTGCTTGGACTCTTCATGCGCCTTCCAAATTCTGTTTAATTTACCCGGGCACTTTGCCTGAAGAGGGGGGGGGCCGAGATCAAGTGATTAGAGTGCGAATTTACTGACCAGAAGATCCTTGGTTCGAACCCGACCCTTGCCTCTCGACTTGCCCTGTCTAGGCTTGGGCGACACAGCAGTATCTCAGCCCTCGTGCCTCCTTCGTGTGGCATGGCAGCTACGCACCGAAAGGGTATTACAGTTGAACGACTTTTTTCACAGGAAGAGTTGGTATACTGTGTTCCAGGAAACCTACCTGGTGAATATAAGTCTGTGAACAAGTGGAATGGTATTGTGTCATCGAATTCGCAAGAAACAGTTCTGTGGCTGGGGCGTTGACCGGAAGGTCCTTGGTTCGAACCCAGCCTTAGCACCTCGACGAGAAATAACTCACCATCGATAGATGAACTGATCACACTGCATAGGTTGCGCTGGCTTGGCCTAGTGCTGCGTATGCCAGTCGACCGACTTCCTCCAAGGGCTCTGTTCGCTCAACCACGTGAAGGGTGGAGGAGATCCAGAAGCGGCAAACGATGAACTTGGCAGCGAAATGTGAGGGCCATTACCAGCAAACTCAGCTGCGCTGGTCATTGCCGTCTTCCTGGGTGGGGGCCCCCAGACGGGCCATATCAATGGTTAGAGACATTGTCAGACTTGGCCCCGTCGCGCACTCCTTCAGTGCATAACTCCCTTCCCAATCTCCCCACTTAACAGTCCATCTAAAGTGCTGTATTTACGCACTAATTTATCAGCTCCCGCCTCCCCTGCGCAGCTACCTACCCCACCTCCCCGAATCATCGGTGAACGAAATTGTGGCAGCTACAACCACTGTACGACAAGTACTCGGTTAATACAGCTGACAATGATGATGATGAGTCGTTAAAATAATTTCATCTTTTGGAATTAGCCAAGTAGGCTTCCTGGTATCATTCTCAGTCTATTTCACCAAGACGATATCATGTATAATTTCAAAGGCGGCACCCTCCTCAAGAGGATGGCAGTTGGTGCTGATTGGTTGTTGGTCTGCTCGTTGAGCTTGGTAGTTGCATTGCAAACGTTTCACACCAATCACCGGTTAGACTGTCAGTAGGGGGGGTTGAGTGAATCTTTTCTCCGCTTTCTTTGCGTTTGACCACATACTGTGTCAAAGTACCGTAGGGACGTGATACTAATCTACATGTTGAGAGACGTTTTGATGAACAGTGAAGACAGAAGGGCTACAAACACTGAATGACCGGGACCGGTGAGCACGCGATGAGCAACCAGTATCAAGGCAAGTACCACAAAACAGAAAGAAAAACAAAACACAGGGCACTTCGATCGTACCGTTGCGAATGGATTAATATAAGTTCACATCCGGGCCCTTATAGATCGAATAAGATGGGAGACGATCGTAAACCGGATTGCGAAGCGCCGCTTTCGTGGGACTATGGTCCAGTGGGACGAAACGAGAGTCAACAGGAACGGTTGGAAGATATGGTTTCAATATCAGCGAGAACCGTTGGAAGTTTAGCACTGGACGGAAAAATTTTCATCGTTTTAAACAGCCCCCATCCAGTGATATTGAATGTCAACTAATTCAAACCTACGAAGTTAGGTACAACCACACATACAGTGGGCGCAAGTCAGCGTTCCTACCGCGGTTAATTGCGCACAGGGTCCGCGAGAAACACAGGAAAACACCCAGATTCACGGCAATCTTGTGCCAGAAAAACACATACGTGTCGGAACGCAAGGAATAAACAAAAATGGTGACCCTAAAACGGTTGCGCATGTGAGTGAGGTTGTTTTGCTGCTGATGCTGCCTCCCAGTCGGCCGCAAACGCAACGAATGTATCAGTCAATGGATTTCTCAGACGAGTTTTACCTGGACAGACTGGCGACAGACACCGAAGGACCTTGAATGGCGGATGTAGCCGGCAACCAACCAGTCGTAAAGCAACCAGTCGCAACACACCAGAAACCGAAGAAAAGTAGACAGTTAGGGATAGGAAACTTTTGGAAATATGTTTACCTTGTTGATGATACATTCTACATGAATATTAACGATTACACCTTCACCATTCATCTGGAAGTAATATAAACTATGAGCGGAATTATTTGGAGGAGGCGGTCCATTTTGTTTCCTACGTGCCATGTTCAAAAACGACATATAAGATGGAATAGGACCTATTTTCCTTGTGCCAACACAGAGAAAGAAATATTTTACCCTGGAAGGCCATCTGAATAATATTCAAGAACACAAGCATTCCGAAAAATAAAGTGGTTTCGCAGAAATTCGTGAGATTAACGGGGACTAAATCAGATATTTTCAAGAGAAAGAAATCGTTCAGCTGTAGCCTAACTGTGCCTAACTGCCATGCCACCCGAAGGAAGCACGAGGGTTGGGATACTGCCAGGTTGCCCAAGCCTACACAGGGAAAGTCGAGAGGCAGAGGTCGGGTTCGAACCACGGACCTTCCGGTCAGTAAATTCGCGCTCTAACGAATTGAGCCATCTCGTTCGCCAAGAAACCGCCTGTGAATATAGTCAGGGTATTGCATCAGTACACTTGTGCACTAACCTTGCAATCGGGATCCAGGCCTTGCGGTCCTAGATGCCATGCCACCTGAAGAAAGCATGAGGGCCGAACTACTTCCAACTTTTTCAAGCAATCGATATGCCTGGGTCGGGTTCGAATCATGAACTTTCCGGTTAGTGAATTTGAACTCAAACCAACGGGCTATCTCGATATCAGCCCCAAAACTAATCAAGTCGTGCAAGAGCGTACAAGAGTTCTCCTATCCTCCAAACACCAAGAAGGCCGTCATGGTACGCCACATCGTTCCATGAAGACGTTCAGGACTTTGTGTTCGAACAAGGCCCCGTATGTACAGCGCGGTCGTACAGCTCCTACTGACAAAAGCTTGTAAGACTTGAGCTTTCACAGACTCGAAGTGTTTTGGCAACGGTAGAGAGGATGGACAGGACACTTGATGACGTTCCTAGAAAGATTTGTTCCGATATTCTATACTCTTCTAACTTGATCCAGCAGCGCCGACAACAATGGTTTGGATGTGCCTTGTGCAAACGAGATTCCGAAATGTCCCGTCGCCACTGTCCTGTTCTGAATTAGGCTGTCGTACCAGAGGACAATCTGAAATCTGCGTTTTAGATTGAAATAACACGCATTTGCATCGTCAAGGGTATCCACAAACGGATGCTCCGATATTGCTTCATGGACAGCAGCGGTTTGGCATATCCATCAGAGCAAAGTCACCGTAAAATAATTTGGGCTGACTGTCAGGCGAGAGTTGAGTTGGAACGAAAAGTGAACGTTAGAACGGTGCGGAATTATGCTACACAACTGAATGGGAGAATACCACGAAAGGCTTCTTTATGTCTAAAGTGAATGGGTTATACCGGAAGGAAAAACTCATAACCGGATACCCTCTGGGTACGTGCTGCAATCCCAAACAGAGAGTCGAACAACAGCTTACTCACAGAGTCAAGTGGGGACATGTGATCGGCACCGCTTGCAGTTGTATATGCTGATTCTATCATATACATTTTTGTGGGATGTTAAAGAATAAATAAATAATCGTTCATCTGTAACGCTCTTTCGGTGTCTAGCTGTCATGCCACCCGAAGGATGCACGAGGGCTGGGATACTGCCAGGTTGCCCAAGCCTAGACAGGGGAAGTCGAGAGGCAGAGGTGAGGTTCGAACCACGGACCCTCCGATCAATAAATTTGCGGTCTAACCGCTGAGCCATCTCGCCCCCGGGATGTTGCACAAGCTTTCATAAACATGATAGGTCCATAGGTGGTAGCACTGAGTTGCGGAGAAACGTCGCCTTACAGAGTGGAAGAAGACCACTCACGATTGAAAACCCCCAGATAAAGTGCGTGGAAAACATCCTCCTAAAGGGATTTGCTGAGGTGAGGGGAAGGAAGTGATGAGAACGCTTCAAAATTACGAAATAGTGCTCCAGAAAGGAGTCACTAGGGAGCGAACCTGTGTGACATGATTGGAAATCCGAACGAGATGTAGACCAGAGGATGGGGGCGAAATGGCTCAAGTGGTTAGAGCGCGAATTTACTGAGCGGAGGGTCCGTGGTTTGAACCCGACCTCTGCCTCTCGACTTCCCCTGTCTAGGCTTGGGCGACCTGACAGTAGCCCAGCCCTCGTGCTTCCTTCGGGTGGCATGGCAGCTGGGCACCGAAAGGGCACTACAGCTGAACGATTATTATTTTTTATTATTAGACCAGAGGATATTTTACGGTGACACTGCGCGTAATGGTGATGCGAGAAGAAAGACAGATATACCCCGTTCCGGGAGAAGACAAAGGTTAGAGTTTCGCGGTTGGAGAAGGAAGACGAACTATCATATCCTGAAGTGGATCTAGTATGGAAATTGAAGAAGTGGAACTCATCCCCATACAGAGTAACCGTACTCTAGGGTGTTGCGAATTTGAACTGTATACAAACTAAGAATTCGAGACAGTGGAAATTAGTCTCGTTTTAAATCGCCAGCTGTAGCACCCTTCCGGTGCCTAGCTGCCATGCCACCCGGAGGAAGCACGGGGCCTGAGATACTGCCGGGTGGTCCAAGCCTAGACAGGGCAAGTCGAGAGGCAGAGGTCGGATTCGAACCACGGACCTTCCGTCGGCAAATTGGCGCACTTACCACTCGGCCATCTCACCTCTCAAGATGGTAACAGAGAGGGAGAGAGATTTCACGTGTTATAACGACAACCATATCTTGGCGCCTTGTTTGACAACTGACTACTGTTGAGTGATCCGTTGCTGTTGACATGACATCAGTGGTCCTCTATAGCAGGACGTGCGGACATACATTGTGTGGTGTGATACGGTGGTTATATATATATATATATATGTACGCAGAAGCTGTGTATGTTTCGTTCTGACAATACAGCCGTATCCGGGCTTCTGTGTCTTCTCCGTATCGCGTAGTCTGGCGGGCTCACCAATAGCCGCCCCCCCCCAACGATACAACAGATAATGGTTCCAAACACAAACTAGAAAGCTGCCTTAGTACAATCAGGAAGGTCAGATTCCTGAAAGCAACCTCAGAACGCCCGGAACCTACTGCCCCACCAAAATCTCAACAGGAAAGCCGGCAAGCATCCAGGCCAGTCAATCATTCAATCAATTCAGCAAAACCTGATGAGTCCTCATGTTGTGTTCCCTTCTGTGAGTCTTTTTTCAGGCACTGGAGCGGGTCAGCAGCAGATATCACAGATCGGCGAATCAGCAGATAGAACTAGTACAGACTGATTCCAGCTGCCGAACAAAGTCCAAATTTGACCCGCTATATTGGGCAGTCTGTTGCCTCCGCAAAAGACGATTGCCTTGAAATGTAGAGGAAAATCCGTCAGCATTGACAGTGACCATAAAAGCTGGGGATGTAGCTGTGTTCACAAGATAAAGTGCACTAAATGTTACATCCACTTCAGTGAAACACGAGGTTTTCAAAGACAAGGCCCAAGAAGTGAATGAAAACAAGGCGGAAGCTTTTATCGGTTCCCATGTGAGAACTATTGGTTTCTGTGCCGGGAGGGGCAGAGTGTGAAATTGGATAACTGATTTTTACCGCTTGATCTTACACCAGTGCCACCTGCTGACTTTGATTGCATCAAACCCACACACACAAGAAGACACACATTGATCGAGAAAGATTGATTTCCGATTGCTCTCCAGTTAGACAGCTAGTCGAGATAAAAAAACGACTTAGAAAACGAATGTACTAAAAAGTCTCACGATGTGCTTGCCGGTAACAAAGATGTCAATTTTTCACAGGCATAGCACACTAGAAAAGGAACTCGGTAGGCGAATGTTTTCGGTGATTCCAGCACAGCACTTGCCAGTTGTTTTTGGTATCCAGAATGACTTGGGGGTTCGCGTCGACAATGAGTGAACTCAAATTCTTACGCTCGTCTGTCAAACAAAAGTGCGCGCGCACACGCACACACACACAGAGTCGTCTGAGCTAGGCGCTGCCGGTGCACGCGTGCTACGTGCGTGGGCGTAATGGCACACTGACCTTGAAGATCAAACTACGGGTTGAAAGTGCGTGTGTGGTGGAGTGAACGCCATGGATCGAACTGAAAACCAGTGACCATAGAGGAGCAACGGAGGTACTTGTTAACCTGCAACATGCTGTGTTTATCGCCCTACACAAAGTGTGTGACACAGTGCACGCGTGTCAACAAAAGGAAACAACGGATGCAGTGCGGGTTATTGCAACCGTATTCCAAGGATGAGAGAGGACACACCAGCATCAGTGGTCCGGAGAACTCGCGAAAACGCATGCTCACATGATCAAAGCCGCAAGCCGAACAAAAGAATGAAAATGCTCTATTTTCAAACACCCGGAGAAGGGGATGATGTTGACACCAGATAAGCCAGAGTCATACCCCCATCAAGCGATAAAGTGTCTGTAGTGGAGTAAAACTTGTCTAGAACAACCATACATGGCCTATTCTTCAAAACTGCCGCCAGGATCACTGCAGAATGAATAACCACAGTGCCCTCAGAAATCAAGCAAAAAAAAAAACAGAAGTTTTACGAAAAACAGAACCACCAGGGAGCTGTAGATAGTTGAGCAATCGGGGTGCAAACTGTGGTTCGAATCCAACCCCTGTCTAGCTAGGATGGGGGAACCAGGCAGTATCTCAACCCTCGTGCGCCCTTCGGCTAGGCACTGAGAGGGTGATGCAGCTGAACAACTACTCTATTTATCAATAGGACGATCACGTGGTCAAAGTGAGACGTGAGCAAAGATATTCCGGGCACTAGTGATTGTATCTGTGGAAAATCTCATGGGGCATATCGCTCCCGTTCAAGTCTTGGCAATGGTTCACAGAAAACACAACTCACTCACCGTGTGACCGAGGTTTTTATCCGTTGATCCTATGCCAACAAAATCAGCTTGCGGCTCACAGTACGGACCGCAGAGAATATGGAGGCCTTATTTTCCATTGCTACGTTGCCTCCACGATCCGAGCGATCCGACAACGCAGTATTGGCCAGATTTCAGTTGTCACAGCGAGATGGCCCAAGTGATTAGAGCGCGAATTAACTGACCGAAAGGTCCGTGGTTCGAACCCGACCTCTGCCTCTCAACTTCCCCTGTCTAGGCTTGGACAACCTGACAGCATACTAGCCCTCGTGCTCCTTTCGGGTAGCATGACAGCTAGGCACCGAAAGGATGTTACAGCTGAACGGTTTTTGTCACAGCGCATTGCTGCATTCCCCCGCAATTGCTTGACAAGACCCGTAAGAAGTATATGAGGTGTCATCGATCGACGATGGCACTCAGTATCTTACGGTCTTTGGCCGAATTGTTCAAATTAAGCCTAGATTTGTACCTACACGATTGCATGCCAAGTCACCTGTCGGCACTGCACGGTCTAATGGTACCACCAGGTAACCGCAAGATTGTTGTGAAAAGAGCAGGTTACACCAGACTGACAACCAAATAGCCGTGAACAACAAAGACTGAGAATTTTCTAGAGTGCATTGTGGCTGCCACGTGTTTGCCTGAGCTCAAACGAGATCGGTTTTCGATATTTTTCTCATGAAAAGGACCGGTGTATGGCGTAGATCTTCCAGACGTGTTGAGAAAAAACACAACACTTGCTGGTCGGTCGCATTTCCATAGGATGTTGTAGGGAAGTTTTGGGGATAGAACGAACGAGGCAAGCTTAGTTCTTACAGTACCGAGTGTCCCGGGGGAATGTACCGGGGGTTGGCTAGATGACCCAGTGGATGTCTTCCAGAATCGTCACGGTTTATGAAAACCAAATCCGGTCAATTTCGGGTAACAATACAAAAAAGGATGCCTCGCGAACCTTACTGCCCTAACGTGAACTCGAGAGAGCTCAGTTCTCGAGGCGCTGATCGGAAGGTCCTTGGTCCGAGCCCAACCTCTGCACTTCGACATCCCTTGTCTAGACTTGGGCAACTAGGCGGCATTGCAGCTAGGCACCACAAGGATCTTACGGTTGAACGTTCATTGTTTGTTTAAGAACCAGCGAGTGCTTGGGGTTCAGTGGCTGAGCGATGTTCCACATGAAATTAATCTGAGCAGGCTGGATTGTATAGTGAGTGGAAAGCTCATCAAAACAACGAGGTCACGATTAATACGAATTGCTATGATATTTTACTGCCGACAATTCAGTGGAACAGGGTTTCTGGTGCGCTGCTCATTGCTCAAATGTCGTTCCGGGCCAATATAGAGCACATTGTAGCTGAGGTTAATTTCACAAGTCCTGAGCCTGCAAAGCTTGGCAAAATCCCCCGACAAAATGCACAGTCAGTTCGTGTAATAGGCTCAGTTATGTGCTGTAACAGCAGCGGCCACGCGGAACCGATCAGGGGATAGGCACTCTTCCAGAGAACAGCAACTCATATGTATCTGATATACAGTCCACATACCGAAATGGCAACTTGATGTGTATGCATGAACAAAACCGTTTTATGAAGTTTACACTACATATTCATGAAGGAAACTACTCACAAGGTTGCTGAAAACTCTTCGACAACCCACGACCGGTTCCGCCCTTCTTGGGGCTCATCAGGTAGGCGCAGTCCCCGAGTTTCCATCAACCTTATTTTCCACTTGAATCCAAACTGCACTCATTTGCAAATCGATTTGGTTTTCACCATATAGTTTTGGGCGTCCATTTGCTCACAAGTTCGAGTGCTCCTGCATACGTCGTTTGCAGGAAAGGATCGTGAGTTAGGGTGGTATAACATTCCAGTTCGGAAACCTGCAGTTGTTGGCAATTAAGGAACGAAAACGGACTTTGGCGATTTAGTGTTGATAGGCATGTAGCCAACTTGTGGACACCGCCTGGTACTCATTGTATTTATTACTGACAGGATGGCCAAATCTCTGAAAATAGTCCCAGAATGTCAAAAACCCACTGAAACACTCAAACCCCACCTCATTAGGGAAGCCATGAAACATCCGGACCGGAAAAACCAGCTGCCACTTGGACGCTGAAGCAGATAATAAGTTAAGTAATAGCCGACGATGATGAGTGCTCAGGCATGTCACAGAAGCACAGCCGACAGTGATGAGTGCTCAGGATTATCAGGAGGCAAGGTCGACGATGACGAGTGCTCAGGCATATCATAGAAGCACGGTCGACAATGATAAGTGTTCACTCAGCGCCGACCGGACAGCCTGGATTCAAGGACCAAAGCGCGCTCTGAATACCGCAGTGCCCCTTGTGATTTTTACACTCGCTTATTCGCAATAAAGCGATTGTATTTCTTGTTGGTGAGTCTTTCTCCGACACTAAGGCATCGAAGCGGGGAAAGCAGTTAGATACAACAAGTGAAGCGGCGACAGCAGTTAGATACAACAATTACCGCTGATTCACTCCGTCATTAAATTATGTAAAACCAGTGCTGATTGGTCGCTAGAAATTGCAGAGAAATTCGCACATTGCTCGAGTTCATTATGTCAAAGTTGACCACAACCGTCGTAGTAGGTTGATTTTTTCCGGTCGTTATATGTGAATTGAAACGCATACTGATCACATTATCTAGGACAACAAACCCCAGCGACGGCAGTGTTCCCAGAACTTGCTCCAAACAGCTCCAAAGGGTCAGACCAATCAAAGCCCGTGTACACCACAACAACACCCGTAAGTATTGCCCCTCCCCCCTCTGTCGGGCAATCAAGCGCAGTTTCGCCCAAATGCCGGTATTGGCTGCGCCACAAGAAGCACGCTGCAGGTCATGCAGCTATCGTTGAATTTCTTTCGTTTTTTCGAATTGCTGTTTTATAGCTTTATCGAAACGGATCAACAACTGGTCAGATTTTTGCCAGTTAGCCTCTGAAGTTAGTTAGGGATGCCGTGTTTTCTCAGTTCAACAATACATGAGTGTCATACGACGCATTTCTTAGAATAAAGAAAGTCACGCGGTATATTCGAACCCAGTTATGTGATTTTTATGATGGAATACAGACGGCGATCAAAAATGACCCCCACAGACGTCCTCATGTTGATCCAGACGACCAGTCGGCAGACATAGTGAACTTTCGTCGTCTGAGCACTTCACAAGTTTGTTATTTCTTTTCAAAGTTTGCTCAAACATTCCAGAGCGCAGACACGCAAGCCCCCAAAAATGCAGAGAGGCCAAGCCCTAACCCAACCCGATAAAAGTGTACTTACAACGTTTACACAAACAAAATAGGAGAATCAATAGTTATCACTTCTCCTTGTTCACCAGAACTGACCAAGGTAAGAGGACTGACACTGCAGGAAACGTGAGTCCCGCTGTAAATTTCGATTGTTGAGCTGGTTGAAACAATGCTAAAAAAAACACAAGCTTCTGCATGCTTCCTCCCACAATTTAGCACCGGAAACACCCTATTTTTTTATTGCAAATCAGGTGACTGTTGGTCTGCTCACCAAGCTTGGCAAATGAGTTGCAAACGTGACATCATCAGTCGGAAAGATTTTATCAGTGCGCCAAACCACGCACTTAAATAGATAATCGAACAGGGCCAAATGGCCGAGAACGCAATGTCCTTAATAAGTAGTGATTCAGCTCATGCTTCTGACCAGCTTTTTTCCATGTTTTCAAATTATGCCTATTCATGAAGGACGGTGGACCATAACACATGCCGTATGGTAGACAAGACCACCCGCATAAAGCCATCTCACTTGTGGACGCAAATTGTTTTCGATCGGGTTGAATTCATGACTGACAGAAGACCGATTCTAGACCTTGGTGTTAAGAGCACTGCGATGAAGTAGGCTGTGAATCACTGCATAAACATGCTGAAAGATCATGCATTCGACCAATTCTCTGAGGTCGACAGAAACGGGAAACCATCCAGTGTCCTCATATATGTACAGGCTATGTGCATCCTTTCGGAACAGCTGACTGGGTTTTTCAATCTGCGAACAAGGCACCCCAAAACACAACTGAACCATAAACGAGAGCTCGAGGACGGAATCAGTGGGTCTCGCCACCCCTCCCCCACCGGTGACCAAAGATCACATAACACGATCACTGAATCACCCCCATCGACCAGACATACCGCATAGGGTGTGAAGGACGTTGACTCCGGCATATACTCTAAAAGGACTCACCAAAGATGTCCTATCAGGTTGTAAAGCACATTCAGCTGGTATGAAGCGCGGTTTCTGTGGTGCGACATCATACCATCCCAATCTTCTCGACAAAGCGCGGTTTTCAGCGAGGCTACCAATCCAAACCCTCACTCACCTGTAGCCTTGTGTAACGAGCGTCTCCAGACCGTAACCTAACCATGTTGTTGCCGGGATGTCATGACACTGTGGTTGTGTTTTCCACGAACATCTGCTAGTCGCCATGACAACAAGACACTGGGAGCAATATCGTGTCACTGTACACTTTCTGCTTCAGGAGACGCCGAAAACTAAGCGCTTTGAAATTGCATACGGTATGACTCAGAGACAAATAGGTGCGCAGTGCTATAGCGACAAACCGCTGGATGTGTGATAGACCAGTGGATAACTCGTGGTTGGGCGGGGAGATATTTTCATCAGCAAGTGGAACAACCAGTAGCCGGTACCAACTAGTTAGCTAGTCAATCGGCTTAGATTCCCCAATTGTGCGAATGTTCTAATTCCTGAATTCCCTGATCGCAATCACATGATGGTTCTGTCAAGTGTGGAGAAAACTATACAACGCACAACGCTTTGTGCCGAGACCGCGCAAACGCTACGTGATCGGTTTCAACGGCAGCGAGAGAGAGAGAGCGAAAAAAATCAGCAACGAACCTTTGCTTACCGCGAAACGATTCAACTATGATTCTTTGTAAGGTCGGTGGTACACAAGCGCGTGATTAGCCATCATATAACCACCATTGGTTCTAAGCCGTTCCACTCAGGTATCGATTTTACGGGCCGATCGACACGAGACAAAAAGCGAATGGACTGATGTTTGGTTCGGAATGTCACACACGTGTGACGAATAAGAACGCAATTGTTGAAGCAAGTGTGCACAAAGAACTGCGTGTTTTTTGTGACGAAAAATCTGTAACGTTTTTTTCGTGTGTGGCGGGGGTGTCCGGAAGACCGCCGTCTGACTGTGAGAAAGATGAAGTTGTGAATTTTTTCTATTATCCGGCAGGTTGGTGCGACAACCAGCAATCTAGCATAGGTTGTATAGAGCACGTGAATATCGACGAAGTGACTTAGTCATCCATCAAAAAGGGAAGGGATTCGAAGGTGGATGTACCACACGAGAATGTTTGTACCGTTATTCAACTCATTTTTCGGATTTTTGTGATTGATTCAATATAAGAGACGGTTGGGGTCAAAAGGATCGCTACAAGCAAAGCAACTGATTCGCAGACTAACTGTTTTGCGCGCGCCTATGATGTCTCTTCTGCCAGTGACGAAACGTTTGCTAGGCAATGGCGTGATACATGGTAGACAGACCAACAACCACTCAATCAAATGCCAATATGACCTTCAGCCGAAGTCTCTTACTCAAACGCGTCACCGCAGCAACCGGCACGAACCGGATTGGTGCAACTCCAAAGAAGCAAGCTGCCAAGTTGGCAATTGAGATAATCATAATAAATAAAAATAATCGTTCAGCTGTAACGCCCTTTCAGTGACTAGCTGTCGTGCAACCCAAAGGGAGCATGAAGGCTGAGATACTGCCAGGCTGCTTAAGCCTAGACACGAACAGTCGAGATGCAGAGGTTGGGTTCGAGCCTCGGACCTTCCGAGCAGTAGGTCCGCGCCTGAGCTATCTCGAACTGCAAGATGTCCCCTAACGAATGGTGGTGTGTGCATATTCAGGCCGAGGTATCGGTTAACTCAAATCAAAGAGACCTCAATGCGGTGGGTTAGTTCATCAATTTTGCTTATGACACTGATATGAACTAGAAAACCAAGTTAGGATCGAATGTGGTATCCATTTTTGAGGACCAAGTCAGTCGTTAAAGGAACTAGAATGCATATTCCCCTCGGTTCTGAGGAGTCTACTGTTTTGGTGGTGACACTGATATGAACTAGAAAACCAAGTTTGGATCAAATGTGGTATCCATTTTTGAGAACCAAGTCAGTCGTTTAAGGAACTAGAATGTATATTCCCCTCGGTTTTGGGGAGTCTACTGTTTTGATGGGAGATCGAGACGAAAAAATCCGTAGGTATCCGCTCGATAGGTGCTTCTCTGGGGGTTTCCTTGAAAGAAGGATGACAATAAGATTCACTTTCTCCTACACCTCCGCAGCATTCCGCAGAAAGGTAGTGTACCTAATCCCTTCAATACAATGTCACAAAACTAAAAAGATCAGATGAATATTCGTAACGCACTACTCATAAGGTTGCTGAAAATCCTTTGACAATCCACGACCGGCTTCGCGCTAATCGGGGCTCATCATTTAGGCGCAGTCTCCGAGTTTTCGCCAACCTTATATTCTACTTGAAACCAAATTGCATGAAATTAGCAAAATACACTCATTTGAAAAAAATTTAGTTTTGTGGGAGACTCACCTGGAACCCGGCTGAACATCTCATTTGTGATGAATTTTTCGCCAAGGTCATGGAGATATTGGATGATAACCACAAACTGGTACTCAAACCTGCTACGCTGACCAGACTAAGCCGACAGTGTAGCCATGGATACTCACATAGTTCACAGTTAAAGTATCCATGCAAGGGAGTAAAACTGGAGGACAAACTGGAGCGATCCAGGATAACTCAAAAGCTCTTGAGTTTCCAATAATCGGTACTCTTGGAAATGTACCTGGATATTGGTAGCTCGGTAGATGATCGGATAGGTGGTGATCAGTTCGTCAGGCGTACACATTAACTTGCAAACGTTTCATTACCAACCACAGGGACACCATCAGTGCGTGGACCGGCCAAGACATGGCAATGTGGAATGAACACAGCTACAATTAAAAACTTCGTACGTTTCTGGATGAGGTTCACTGCCTGCACTTGGTCCGAAAGCCTGCAGGACACGCAACTGGTCTTGGTGGCACACATGCCGTTACTTCCTCGCTGGACTGTTTAACTAAAGCGAGCCTATCGTTGTGCGCTGGGAATATTCTTTCAAACTCACAAACATCCCCACTTTCCTCCAGCCTTTGGGGAGTGCCCGGAGTGTCCGTAGGCCAGCCGTTCCTGATAACCGAACACCACATCATTTGGACGGATGTTTCACGTGCAGGACACGGACTAAACGAAGGCATACCCTGATTGGTCAGAACGCCAGCCAATCTGGATGGAGCATCTTTGACTCCAAGCTTCTAGCCCCCTCACGGAGATTCTAGCACGAGCTTAGGGAAAACTCTATGATTACCCTATAAATACAGTTGTAATAAATTTCCTTTGCCTCCATAAAGGGCTGTGTAGAGGTAAAGTGCCTTTTGATATACCATAGGGGGGCGGGGCAGGATGCCTTGCACTTCATTTCAGCAAGACACAACAGCTGGTGACGGGGATGGGATTCTCGGCCGTAGCAGCACCCAACTGCGAGCGGTAAAGTGGGATCCGTGTGGAATTCCGCCCGCCTAACACCCGGCCATCAGGCAAACAAGAATTTGAAGAGCGATAATAATCGGAAAAGAGTCAAAACAAAGGTAGGGAAATTTTGATCAAACTAAAGAGTCATCACAGACTTTACTCACCTGTGGCACCATCTGTAAACTACTTGGTTGGGAAACACCTTGAATAAACGTTCCTGGAACAGGGCCGTCACGAACGTAACCGTTGGTCTGGACCAATGGAACTCCGACAGCACAGTCGGATGCCAATGATACGTTCAAGTTCATTTGTGACAGGGCCATCTGTGTCGCATAAAGCTGCTGTTGCCTCTGAGCTTCCAGTTCCTGTCCGACAAGAATATAACATGGTCCTCCAGGAGAGCCACTGGTCACACTACTAGTGAGAGCGCCGCTTGTGGCCACCGACGAAACTGCAGTGACGAGCGGGCGTTGAGGATAAAATGACACAGACGCCGTTGAAATTGGCACTGTGCCGGTAGGACAAATCTGTGTGTAACATCCCTGACAGTCAGGAATGGTACAGGGTAGAGCACAATTGTAAGGTAAAGGTACAAATGGTTGTTGAGGGAGTACAGAACTCTGCACCTCTGGAGGGTGGTTCAGAATAATCTGATTTTGAGAATTCGCTTGCTGCTGTTCTGATTGGACCATGGGAGTGTCTACAATGTGATCTGGTTGTGAAGGTACGGATGCATCATCTGTGTGAGAAGCTTCTTCGGGCGGCTGTCCAGCAACCTTGGCGACAGAGATCATAACAGGTGATTCATCCAGTGTCGACGGTGCGGGTGCATGGGCGGTGGTCACAGCTGGACTCTTGGGCGTACTAGGCTCATCTAAACGAGATTGGTTTGTTCTAACGGTATCTGCTAGGGTAGACGATAAAAGAGAGGAGACACGGGAAAGTGAGCAACCAATCGAACCAATCGAAGTTGAGAGAATGAGACTGGCACTGAGGAACCACAGTATTCCAAAGCAATTATGATAGCCAAAGCTTCGCTCACTATGATAGAGAGTAAAAGCTAAGGAGATGTAAGTGAACGGGAACAGGCGTACTCCATCCACATCATCGTATTCGAACGATGGTACAACAAAAAAAACAATTGCACAAAAAAGATGACTAATCTCCAACCCCATGGGAAAAGCGTCGACTGGAAAAAAAGGACCGACCACTTTGGTAAGTAGTTCAGATGGTCTTCCGCAGTACATTCCTGAAGATATTGTATGTAGCTGAATGGAATGTGAAACTTAATTGCCTACCGGAAGAAATAAAACACAAATTGTTCGCCTAAGAGCGGGAAAAAGCATCAGGTTCGGACGGATTGTGGGCAGCCCCCATCAGACAATGCATGGAAGTCCATCTGGCAAAACTTAGTGCAATCACAGAAGAGGAATTCATCGTACAACCCAAGCCAGTAGTACATATCGAGATGCGGGGCATGGCTGTTTCATCTTTGGTGGGATTCGAACCAGTGAACTACCGGCTAGCAGCAAACACTATGCTATGTAGCCAAAGACGAGATGGCTCAGTGGTTAGAACCGACAATCGTTGTCTCAGAAGCATAGCTCGTGTGGGTTGGTGTCAGCGAATCCGTAACGAGGCAGTTAGAAGGCGTGTTTTCGGTTGTGTAACGGGTACTTCCATTGAAGAATGTGTCCAGCACCAGAAGCTGCGTTGGTTGGGACATGTGCTGCGTATGACGAACCATAGTCTGCCCAATTCGGAGTGGCGTAAACAGAGAGGGGCCCACCCCATGACCTGGCAGAGGAGTATTAAGGAGATCATGAAACGCTTGGTTGCTGTCGGTGCTACTCGCCTTCCAAGATGGGGACCGCGTGATCCTCACTGTGCCTGGTTGGAGACACTACAAGATATGGCTGCCAACCGATGTCAGTGGCGTTCTTGTTGTCAGTTTCTGTCCAGATTGCCTGAATGAATGTCTGGAGGTGTAGGCACCTCGGAATGATTGTGTTAAGCTAGCACTAAGTCCCTCCTCCGTCCACCTTTATTCTTTTTTTACAATAAGGCTTTCAAATAAGTCATGATTGTACGGCAGTGAAGCACCGACACTGATGTCATGCTGTCGATGCTTGGACAACCTGACAGTATCTCAGCCTCCGTGCTTCCTTCTGGTGGCATGGCAGTCAGGCACTGTAATGGTGCTACAGCTGAACGATTTTTTTCAAAGACGACTGAACCATGAAGAAGTACCTGAGACACACACACACACACAGAATTCACAGATGTCAGAATATATGCCTTGGGAAAATTCTTTAAGCGGACCAATTCGGTTGACAATGGGTGAAATTACTATTTAAAGAAACCAAATCAAGTATTCGATGACGGCCTAGACTAACTAGTTCAAAGCGGACAACGCAAAAAGAAATATAACCTCAACCAGAAGTAGAAACAACGACATGAGTTTCCACCACCAGGCTAGCCACATCACTTCCTTGCTACTTGTACGACATGTTTATTCAATGACATCTTTGTCGGGAGAGAAGACGCAGCCCTTTGTCCTCAGAAATTTGGTTAGCGGCTAGTTGAGAAAATTCAACATTAAGGCCAGCCACATTTGGCGCTCAGGCAGGTGCCAAAGCATTGTGGAGAGTTTTCTGTCAGGACAATGTGCACTGAAATTGCAGTATTGCATGGTTGAGGTCAAGAACGTCTTGAATTGATCGATATCCTGGTATTCTTGGCTGAATTGAAACTGAAGCTGACTAACGACATTTCACCAAGTGTTGCGCACGTACATGTTTTAACCGTACACAATGTGTACGAAATTCGATCCATTCATAAGCGAATTTACTAAAGAATCGTTTGGTTGGAGCACGGAAAACAGATCGAGCAGACTGAGCTCAACACACTTCAAGTACATACCAGGTGCAATAGAAGAGAAGTGATCGATAGGTCACAAACGAACTTATGACCTAGCACGTACCCACCGAACTTTTACACATGTTAATCAATAACGTGATGTTATTAAGCGATCGGGTATTGGTCAAGGCGTAGTGAGGACTGACTAGGCTCTGCCTCCGTAGATTAATGAGTTATAACAATAAATGAATAAAAAAAATTAGCGGTGATCCCCCGGGCGACCCTACCGTCCAGGACTGCTAAACTAAATTTAGCCTGTTCTGTCGATTGGTTTATGTGGATAACCAGTATGGTGATACGGGCGTTCCAATTGGTAGCCAGGAGCGCAAATATGAACGCGAATTTAGAAGACCCCAATGAAAGGATACATGTCATGAAGCAGACTAGACAAGCTGAAGAAAAACAAAACTCGCTCCAAGCCTACGCGAAAATTTTCGTGACCTCAGGGTAGCTGCATGTTGGTCTGCTCAACTGCTGTGAATTATGGAAGTGACTTATCAAGTGAGTCGCAAATACGCTAAGGGCCAAACAGCACTCGCGTAACTCACGCTATCGCAGGATTTGCACACACACACACACACACACACACACACACACTCATCTGTCGGTGACCGAACGATCAACAACATCATGATCGATACAAATATTATGTTGGCCTTCAGTCACCTCGCGCAGCCCCACGTCCGGACCATGTAGGATACTACTAAATTTGGCAATGGCAAAGTAAATACCAAAATTTTTTAAGCACGTGAACAACTAGGCGCTCAAAACAGAGAATGTAGACAATGTCCCTCATAGACGGATAGAACTCGATTCGAAATTGATTTTCCCGATACTAAATACCAAAAATTGAGCAATGTCAAAGGACCGGTTCATCCAATTTCGAGAACAAAAGCGCAGCCACGAAACAGATTAGCAACCTTACTGGAAGTTTAAACTACCAGAAACATATAGATAACGCGGTCAAGTGCATTGGCATCTGGGTTTTGGGCAGTGGATACCTTCAACTTTAGCGGGTAAAAGATATCGAACAGGCGTGTTCCAACTGAGACCTCTCAAACCATGGGATGGTGATCCCAGAGAACCATAGTACGGCAAGATTTCGCCAGAGTTCACTACGGTGCAAGGTATAGAAGGATCGCTTTCAGACAAGGAAGCTTGAAGATACCCATACAATCTTGAGTTCAGCTGTGGTACCCTTTCGGTGCCTAACTGCCACGCCACCCAAAGGTTGCACGAGGGCTGGGATACTGCCAGGTTGCCCAAACCTACACAGGGGAAGTCGAGAGGTAGAGGTTGGGTTCGAACCACGGACCTTCCGGTCAGTAGATTCGCGCTCTAACCACTTGGGCGGTCTCGTCCCACGAGCTTGAGTACCCAGCTAACTAGATAACTCTACTGCAAAATGCGCTTTACACCGACAGTGTAAAGTGCTACTGGAATTTGGCCGCACGTATGCAGATGAACGAATCGGTTTGGCAAATGGCTGACCTGACTTGAAGGTCAGTTTTTGTCAATATTTTTGCCAACAATGGAACATCAGCTGGCTGTCAAGGA
>NW_008752000.1:25448-31271 GCF_000715545.1 Opisthorchis viverrini | reverse complement strand
TGTTTGAATCTTCACATTTACTAAACATTGCTCGAGAGTGGTGGGAAATTCAAACGAGCATCACTGAAATAGGTCAACGTAAGCGACGCCTGAGTTGATCGTTTGCAATCGTGCACCGGGAAATCAGCTGCCATCCAAAACCATTTTTAGCCTATCGTACACAGAGAGCAATTTGCCTATTCGATTGCAAGATGTGTGTGAGAATTGAGCAAGGAGTCGAGGGGTTACTATCATAGTCTGGATGGGGAGAGAAACTGTTGTACATCTCTCGTCCACATAACCACCTCAGATTCTACAGCAGTGTAGGACAGTACGTGAAACTGTTCAATCTGTTAGGGTAAGTGAAGTGTACAATCTTTCTAATCGGTCCGGAGAAGAGAGAATCGCTCGTTTCACAATTGGGGAAATGTTTTAGGCTGAGGGGAATGCACCTGGTGCTCCCATTAAGGGGGGACAGTATTCGGTTGCCCCGAACTACTTTCTGTGATGCTCTGTCTGAGTGCTCAAAAGTCGGCAGTACCACCTAAGCAACATCTCCAAAAAGTTGTGAGCACTGACAGTTATTTTACACTTTAATAAAGCATTCGTCATTTAGGAGAACCTCCCCCTCACGTGAAGAACAGTCTGAAAAGAAGAGGAAAGTGTCGGTAGCTCAGGTAGCGTAGATAGTGGTCGTTGGCTTGTTCGCTCAGTTGGGCCATTTGGTTGCAAACGTTTCATCACCAATCGAGGTGACATCATCAGTAGGTTGTTAGGGAGTGTAGTGGTGCGTGGCGATGGGCCGGTGGTTGTGTCAACCACCACAACCCACCACAACGTTTGCAATCGAATTGCCCAGCTCAGCCAACTACCAGTCTTGCTTCTCTATTTACATGTCGATGTGAATCCCACAATGTTAGCAAAATCGTTCAGCAATCTGGCGGCGGACGCAATCTTCACAGTGTAACACTCAGACATAAAACAACCATCGTACGATTGGTTGACGGTCCGATCATCCCCTTAATTCCGGCACTGCTAAATAAAACGAAGTGAACCAAGTAGTACGAATCTAAACCAAACCAAGATGCGAAGAAATGGCGGTTGAACGTAGCTGGGATTGTTTGTTCAACCTTGGGAATGAATCACAGCTGGATGACTGTACTGCAAACTCCTCCACACTTAAAATATCACGGTTGTGCGCGCCTTGGTGAAGCGAAACGTAGCAGTCCACAGAATGCGAACGGAGCATAGCTTACAACAGAGAATGTGCCGAAAATTAATGGAATGAATATCAATATTTCTAGGGAAAAATGGTTTTATCCGTGGTTTGTCCGAATTGGAGAAAACGCAGCCTATCGGTGGCGGTCAATCTGCTTGCGAGGACACATCCCCACAGAGTGGTTGGGTCCATCTGTACTTACGTTTATATAGGTTCTAAAGAGTAGTTAATAGCTGCAGTGTGATTAGTCGTGTGATGAATGCCCGACAGTTAATTTGGTTGTTCACTTCCGGATTTGCGTTTCGTTATGATCTGATGCCTCAGTGGTTAGAGCGCGAATAGTACTGACCGCAAGGTTCGTAGTTCGAACCCGAACTCTGCATCTCGACTTGCCCTGTCTAGGCTTGGGCGACCCTCGTATATCCTTCGGATGGCACAGCGGCTAGGCACCGAAAGTGTGTTAAAGCTGAACGATTTTCTAATGGTCAGATTAGATTGCATCTAATTGGTTAATTGAGTAGCTCTGTTACAGTGGTTCTGCTTTTTCTTTATTCCGATTGGCCCATTCTGCTTTTCTTGTGGGTTGTGGTCCAGCCCCTCTTAATGCCATTCGAGCGTTCCATTAGATAGCTGCTATTTATAAGTTTGCTTTTCTCGGTTCGACTGTGGGACTTGATCGGCCCATAGAGTACCTCTTCGTTTGACGCAATCTCCATTCAATGATTTATTGGGTCTTCTGAGTTTGGCTTCGATTTTTGCTCAGTTTTTGTGTCCTCCTAATGGCTTCTTCTCTGGACTTTGTTTTCGCAAAACATTAAAGATGCCTTCCTAGTTCATGTGTAACTTTCAGATTGCTAGAAAACTGTTTCCAATACCCTGTTCGATTTCGACTCCGCTTTGAGCGGAACCGCCAAATATTGAAGGGGATGTTGATGGCTCCCGTTGTATGGTTGGTGGTTACTTTTATTTTGGACAAACTGGAGGAAGGCTTTAAACGAATACAATGCGGTGATCCTTGATCTCCATAAATTAGGATCAAGAAACGTTTCTAAAAATCGTTATGGAAAACGTGGAAATCTTGGAATGCGGAGATACAAGCCAAGCAGGAAACTTTTTGGCTATCTACAGCGGATTTCATTAATGCAAATGATGTGGTGAACTGCACACTATTTGTGCTACACAAAGCTGGCGATTCGACCAGAATAATCAGCTGGGACTGAGTAGCTCATCAAAAGACTGAAATGATCCAGGAACTACATCAATGAAGGGCACAGGGTGAAGTACCAAGACCAAGTTCACAGCTCACCTGATTGCCAACCAGTAGATAGGAGTCCAGACAAGACTAAAGATCACGTGGACGTGAATCAATCATAACACAAAACCATGAGTCATCCGGGGGCATTTCAAGCCCAGAGAACCAATCGCAATCAAAGGTTAGGTCCAATTAGCTGCATATAAACATATGCACACAACTATACAGCGCCGAAAAACGTCGCGACGCAACAACATATTGATGATGAATCCACCTCGATTGATGTCTAAGTATTAGCAACCAAGTTTTCCAGCTCCAACAACTAATTAGGCCATGTTTAGAAGTACTAAAAAGCTTAGATTCTCTAGAAAGGCGTTCTACATAAAGAATGAGTACCGTACCATTCCACATCTGGATGGTTTTATGGAATTCTACTGCTCCTTAGCCAAGCCTTGCCATTGGATTACAGTCCCTGGACCTACCATATGTCCCAATTGGTCGTTTCCCCAGTTACTGCGCCTTTTTATCGGAGCGCACTTTTAAGACCAAGGTCAGGTCTTAGCCAGTCAACGCATGTTCATCGTGTGAAGCAAAATGCGGTCCCCGACACTGAAGAGACTAGAAACTTTGATTACTGGATTATCTGACTGATAGTAGGTAAAGGTTTGGATATCTAGAATGCCCGGCCGGGTGTTGAGTCGCCCACCTACACGTCATGTGTAATGTTGCCTGGTGCTCACTGGTCTGATAAAACCTACAAAGCCAGAGACTCACTGCTTATTTTCAAGTACAACTCATCATCAATAAGCAATACGCCAATAGTAAATAGTGGTGCCTAGCTGTCATGCAACCATGAACGGGAAATGTCCTAGTAAAGTGTGAAAAAGAGAGGATGAGAGAACTGGTGCGGAAAACTCTGCCCTCAGGAAAAGCGATTACGAGTATAATCAACTGGAAAACGCTTAGAACCGACAAGCGTGAGCAGCATATGCTGCGAAAAATTCGTGAAGTGTACGAAGGACAGTAGATGGAGGATATTGTGCAGTGAACGGAAAATCGATTGTGGCGTGACTTACACGAGAGGTGCATCTTTATTTTGGGGGGTTAGCATTGCGGGTTTTGGTAGAAAAATGGCTGAGTAAAACTCTTCGGAGCAGTTTGCCCCACCAGCTCAGCAGAATGATACTCCATATTTGTCGGGAGAGTGCTAGGTTGATTATCCGTTATGGAATGGCACGCGATTGCAGCGGCACAGAGGAAACACGCACACCCACTCACTCACTCACTCACTCACTCACACACGCACACAACACAAACAATCAAAGCGCAAAACAAACGAAAAATTCAACAGTCAAAGAATTCTACCACATACCATTCAAGTGGAGTCCGAAAACTAGTACATTACCAAGTGAGTGCGGTTTGAAATGGCTGTCAGGATGTTGGAAAAAATAAGGCAGATGGTCCCGTGGCGCGAACGAAACTGCGCGTGACTTGAAAACTAAACCAAGAGTGAGAGCACACTTCACAGGACATTTGTTTCATCCGCCAATCAGAAGATGCTGGCAGAGTGACTAATCCTCTCCCTCCAAGAAGCTTGGAGTTTCGTGAGATGGTCTGGTGGAGTCATACAATATGAGCCTTATCCACGGAAATGTAATAAACTGGAACGAGGGATTCATCCAACGACAGGATCTTGAGTTGTACTAAAAGCAGTATCGTCACGGCCGACCCCTTAGTCACTCGTGAACACTCCTGCTCGACTAATGTAAACCGGCTCTCCTTCTCTAATGAGATAATACTCAAGAAATGCTTTTCCAAAGTACCAACCATGCAGCACAGCAATTTTAGCCAGGAACTGTCAATATGGGCTCCTTAAACATCAACTGTCAGTCTTGTCTTCAGGCAAAGGGCTAGGAGATTGAAAAGGTGTTCACCATGACTGTTAATGACTGTATATTCACTCTGAACTCGATACCGAAATCCGACCTTTCCTGTTCGAACAAGGATAGACGGAGTATAGATGAAGTATATGTATTCCACGGAAAGTTCACTTGTAATTCTGGCAGACCAACTGTCCAGAACACTGGTATTGACCGATGATATTGCATTTTTTCTGAGACTGTTGGACTGACGTTCTATCAGTTTCCCGAGCAAAGGATTCTGAGACTGTTGGACTGACGTTCTATCACAAAACGTTCTGACACAAAACGGCTCAAACTCAGAATGCCAACTGGTTAAGGAATTCGATCCGAAAAAAAGCAGCACAGATACATCGGTGGTGGGACAAAAGTGAGCACTGACCTTTACTGGGGGCATGCCCATTGCCATTATTCGTGTTGCTTTGGTTTTTTTTGTTTGGCGACGGGTTAGGAAACTTGTTCACGCGATTTGCCGAACCTGTGCGTTTACTACCACGCTTGGCAGATGGGTTGTGCTCAGGTGAACGAATACCATTTGAACAGGACGAGGGCATTAGGGAGTTACTTGCCTCGCGAGAACAGACAGTTACAAAAGGGGGTGGAGTAGCTGGAAAAGGAAGGTAAAAAGATGATCCAGCTTCGTGCAGTTTAGATGGGAAGTTGTAGACTTGTTTGCGTTGTCTCTTTTGTCCACTGGAATCTTCAGAATACGGTCATTTACAGAAAGCTCTGCGAAATATCGGTCAGAGAGCCTTGTTAAGGACAGAGGTTAGGCAAAGCGCTAATGCACTGACAAAACTGCGATGTTATCAGCCAGCTACCTGATTAGGGTTAAAAAAACTGATCTCGTCAAAAAGTAATGACTGAAGCAACCATGTTGGTGGGTATCAAAATACAAGGGATACTTTCACGTACTATGTCTTACTGCTGTAGGATGAGCCAGCTTCGGTAACGTTACGGATTGTAATGCCCTGAGAACAGAGGTCCTAAGTGAAGTTTGCACACACGGAGTTTCAGCTCTGATCCCGACGCCAGACACAATAAAACGAACGTAGGTCCACGTCCGATTGGATGATACTGATCGATTTTTGAGGTGAGCGTCCGAACGGCTTCACCATTCGGGGTAAGTTGATGATGCTAGGGTTTGTTTAGTTATTTCACTAACTCGACAGAACCATTGGATTCGACATGGTAGAACAAAACTAGGAAGCTTTCAAACATCGAGGTGTCAAGTGTCACTTTCCATACTTTTTGGGGACGCTTTTTGGCCGAAAACTCCGATGTTCCGAGCATCCCTATTTCTTACCGACTAGGTTTTATATCCGTGACCTACTAGTCATCATCATCATCATCATCATCATCATCATCATCATCATCGTAAACTGTAATAACCGCGTACTCGTCGTACAGTGGTTGTAGCTGCCGCAGTTTCGTTCACCGATGATTTGGGGGGG
>NW_008752000.1:1229-23849 GCF_000715545.1 Opisthorchis viverrini | reverse complement strand
TAATGCACTGGCAAAACTTAGATTTTACCAGCCAGCTACTTGATAAGGGTTAAAAAAACTGGTCTCGTCAAAAAGTAATGACTGAAGCAACCATGTTGGTGGGTATCAAAATACAAGGGATACTTTCACGTACTATGTCTTACTGCTGTAGGATGAGCCAGCTTCGGTAACGTTACGGATTGTAATGCCCTGAGAACAGAGGTCCTAAGTGAAGTTTGCACACACGGAGTTTCAGCTCTGATCCCGACGCCAGACACAATAAAACGAACGTAGGTCCACGTCCGATTGGATGATACTGATCGATTTTTGAGGTGAGCGTCCGAACGGCATCACCATTCGGGGTAAGTTGATGATGCTAGGTTTTGTTTAGTTATTTCACTAACTCGACAGAACCATTGGATTCGACATGGTAGAACAAAACTAGGAAGCTTTCAAACATCGAGTGTCAAGTGGTCACTTTCCATACTTTTTGGGGACGCTTTTTGGCCGAAAACTCCGATGTTCCGAGCATCCCTATTTCTTACCGACTAGGTTTTATATCCGTGACCTACTAGTCATCATCATCATCATCGTCAACTGTAATAACCGCGTACTCGTCGTACAGTGGTTGTAGCTGCCGCAGTTTCGTTCACCGATGATTTGGGAGAGGGGGTAGGTAGCTGCACATTGCAGGCGGGAGCTGATAAATTGGTGCATAAATCCAGCATTGTCAGTGGGCTGTCAAGTGGGGTGGGGGGAAAGGAAAGGAGCTATGCATTGAAGGCAATAGCTTGGATGCACGAGCGCCACTGAAGCTGCGAATGGGCCATGTCTGACAATGTCTCATTGATGTGGCCTCTGGCTCTCTTCCACTACCACCCACTAGTGACAAGATACCAGTTTGGAATAAGAGAAGTTTTGCGCTCCCCGTCCAGAGCATTTGACAAAGTTGGAGGGAAGCTGTCCCACCGGTGCGTTCGTTTGTTTTCCCTTTTGGCTAGGGATACAACAAATTCAGTAAGTTCATTTCAAAGTGGAATGAGGACGTAAACCGCTGAAGAAAGCCATTACATGAGTGAACCCACAGTTCGGAATTGTGAAAGAAAGAAAAATTGTCCTGAAACAGGGACTGAAAAATACGGTATATCAGTACGGTGCTCATACAAGCGACGACCTCTGTGGGTATCATCATCACCATCACCATCCGCAGCAATATACGGGCAGTAAGTACTGGTGTTCAACTGCCGTATAACCAAGAAGAATGCCCTAGCAAATGATCGGACGAAAGATAAGGAGGTCCTTGGTGGAAAACAGCTCAATGTCTTTGAAGAGAGGAATCAAGAACGAGGGACCGTACCATCGGACGGTAGTGAGATGAACACATTTGAGCATTGTATAGGAGCAAGATGCGATTGACGGAGTTGACCTAAACGAAAGATCAGGAGGTCCTTGGTGGAAAACAGCTCAATGTCTTTGAAGAGAGGAATCAAGAACGAGGGACCGTACCATCGGACGGTAGTGAGATGAACACATTTGAGCATTGTATAGGAGCAAGATGCGATTGACGGAGTTGACCTAACGTCATTTATGAATCTCATCCAACAAGACTCCAGTTTACAAGGGGTAGGAACGTAGAAGCACGTTGATTTTGTGGCTCTTATTCGACGTTCCCCTACAAAATTTCAAAGCAATCTTCGCAGGGGAACCACGACAGACTGCAGTGCTTCAGAAGGAGATAGATAAAGGAGGAGTGGAATTATACCATTCTATGAACGACAGAGGGAAACAAGTGGCCATTCTGAGCATATTTTTAGGAGAATGATGGAACATAAGCGAGAGGAAAAGATAACGCGTAATCCCAACCCCGAGTTCATTGTGGTGTAGAGTCCGATCGGTGACACAATGTTGAGAGGGAGGCAGCTGCTCTAGGGCCATTGGCAGTAGGCATCAGTCAGCAGCCGAGGTAAGGTCAGAAAACAGCACGACGCCTATTAAAGAAAATGATAACTAACATGGATACAGAGTCGATTATCCCAGCCCTCGTGCTTCCTTCGGGTGGCATGGCAGCTAGGCACCGGAAGGGTGCTACAGCTGAACGCTTTGTCTTTTTTTAGCTGCTCTAGGGCTATTGGCAGTAGGCATCAGTCAGCAGCCGAGGTAAGGTCAGAAAACAGCACGACGCCTATTAAAGAAAATGATAACTAACATGGATACAGAGTCGAGGTCCATGGTTAGGCCAAATTTCATATGAAACTGCCCCATGGACTCTTGCCACGCATTCACGAAGCCAATCAGCGAGTTATAGGACTAGGGGTTCCTAGACTTTCTAGATGGTCCAGGACTGTCATAAAGGACCATGTCAGGAACCCTCGAAAAACCTAAGAGGCAGTCTATTCTTGCCTATACCCACACATAGAACATCAGCAGAGAACTAGATTAGATTGGTGAAGCAAACGGCGAGAAGTTTAGTAGGCTTTGTAAAGTGAGAGAGAACCGCACAATCTTCATGAGCCCACAAGTCACCTATTTATGAGCTTTGTCTTCAATTTGGAAGTAACAAGTATGCGTGGTAACACCACCACTCAAATCCGCGATCATATCGCCTTGAATTTACACTTGTTGGAGGACTGCCAGGTCTGATTGTGGTCAAGTAAGCTGACGTATCCGTCGGAGATGCTCATGCCGACAGCCTCAAGAATAAGCTTATAGTGGGAAAGGGAGTTGAATTTGTTTTTGATTTGAACTTATGATTGGATTCGGAGTATGGACATGGTGTGCATTGTTAGGGCATGCAATGAACCGGGAACCACGTCCACTGGTCGGTTAGCATAGATACCGTCAGAGGGCACAGTGCGGCTTGCGTAGAATCCCGACCAGAGTATACCCAATTACATAGTGCTAGAAACTGGCCCACCAATAACTCACCTATCACAGTGACTGGACGTTGCAGGGACACTAGGGTTATGAGCAATGGGCAAAATGTGGAAGGGCGGAGAATTATAAAGTTTCAATCCAATTGCAATTTTGTGCACATGAGAAGGATAGCAATGGCCAGAATCAGTCCAGTTCCTTGCGCCGTGAATCACTGAAGATCTTGTGGTGCTACGACTAAAGGAGGAACGAAGACCCATCTCCGTTAGTCGAAGTCAGAACAGTGACCTCCCTCGTTGGTCAACGGCCAGAGATGCTCACATGGCCACTATCTTAGATAGTAACTAAGCCAAATGCTATACACTAACGTTAGGTTAAACTGTTTACTCACTATTCTTTAAACTAACTGTGTTTCCTAATGTTTTAGCTGATGTAGTAAAATTGTTAGAAGATTAGGACCAACCATTCGACAACTCTCGTTCTCTATTTCTGGCTCAATCATTCAAGTGCGCAACACCGACCAACTGCGGTTAAAAGGCTAAGAAAACTGGGAAGGTGTCAGTCGGTCCCAGTGTGAAGCTAAAGAACCGAAGTACGAAGGAACTCGAAGCTGAGCAGTAAGAGTATAGTGAACCAGCTGATGCCGTCCATAGTAGCTTTCGGTCCAAAAGACAGGTAAGCAAAGACAGTTGCCGAGAGAAAGAACAGGCTACAACCCCCTACCTTGACGATTTAGTCCACCAATCGACAACTTTTACGGAATTGCCACGCCCGTTTGTACTAAGATTTCCTTTCGCTTGGGTTCACTTCCCTTGAATCGATTCAATCTCCTCGGGTGAAGTAGTGTGCCATCGCCAGCCCAAGACTGTTCCGCCCGTATGGGATCACAGCATCAACGCAGTCAATACATGGAAGACAGTTAGAGCCTACTCGACAGTTCTCCCCAAGTTAACCCTTGTAGCACTTCACATCCTCACGTGAGCCTCCTTTGAATCCACCCCAATACCTTCATCTCTGACCAAACATGGACTTCATGCTTAAGCATAGCATTCAAGATGCTGTTGCCACACACTCCTTCATTCGGCAGATGTTCAATCTTGCCGCCCAGATGACCCGGGCAGATAAAAAGATCCAGTGTTGGGTAGAATAGTTCTAGAATCTGATTAATTGCCAGTCAACTCTGGCCAAAAATCTCCGAAAAAATGGAGCCTCAGCATCGTACGACAGCGACTGAGAAAGGCCGAGCGAGTTGAAGAAATCCATAACCGGGCATCCAGCAAAGCCACGGTCCTATCAGGGATCTAAGATGTTGATGAGGCCTATTGGGGTGCAACGCGGGGCAGTACATACAGTTTTGGATATTTCACTCCATTCATGGTCTATATTCGATATCGGATCAGCTCGCTAGTGTTGGAGGAGGTTCTGATACATCTGTTTGGTTAGTCTCCATGGGCTTTTGAATGGCTGATCGGGGTTGCGTTTTGTAAAGACCTGGAAAGTGCAATAGAAAACGCCGTTGGGAAAGTACATGATCGGAGTCCACACAAGTAATCCAGAGGGAATGGCGGGCAGCGATCAGCCGTCGCTGCTGATAACTGACGGTAATGTGGTCAATTTTGAATTTGAGGTTGCATCGAACGATCTCCACTATTCTGGAAATTAGTACTGCAAAGAACAAGCCTGTAAGCCGCACGTACCTCCATCAGGCGCTCTAATTTGTTCGTGCATCACCTACCCAGCCCAAGACAAACACCCAATTGGGCCCGTTGTAAAAGAACATCTGTAGCATCACCGAAACTGTCTTGGCAGATCTACAGCTGCCCTCCGTCCGGCCGTAAGTAGATACAATAGGCTGAGCGATGAACCCCTCTCCAAATTCTTTCACAGACGTCGCTAGAAGAACTATCCACAGGCAACTATCAATGGGTTTCCAGTCGAGTAGATGGATAGCTAAACATAATGCCTACTCCGGAATATCCGGCTGCAGCGGCCTGCGCGTCAACGGAAGTGGTCAGCCGGAAACGAAGAGACAATCCCAATACTCGCGTTATGGATTATTGTTTCAGATAGACAACATAAATCAAGGCAGAGGGAATCCAGCAACAAATCGAGCAACAGCCGCTTGTTATACTGAATGCTTCAGTGTGCGAACATCAAAAGCAGCTAAGAAAACTGGGTTCCGGAGTTTAAAAATTCATTATCGTCGACAGCATGACATCAGTGTTCACTGCCGTAAGTTTGAAGATTGAGTTTAACCTTCTCACCGATGGTTTAATGAAAACGCCAGTGTTCAAATAATTGTTGGTGAGAACCTTGGCAATCTGGAATTGTCTCATTGTCTCATTTTTGAAGAATAAAAAAACCGCCCAGCTGTAGCAGCCTTTCGGTGCCTGACTCGTGCCACCCGAAGTTAGCACGAGGGCTGGGATACTGTCAGGTTGCCCAAGTCTAGACAAGGGAAGTCGAGAGGCAGAGGTTGGGTTCGAACCACGGACCTTCCGGTCAGTGAATTCGCGCTCTAACCACTTGGGCCATCCCGCCCAAGACTTGGCTGAATAAACTACCCACTACCAAAACATATCTCGGCATGCGTCCTGCATCTGCAAAGTCGTGCTTCAAAACGTGCAGTCTCGGAACTCAAGGAGAAGCACTGGGTGTTGTGGAGAATTTTACAGGCCACGGCTCTGATGGGTGCGCCTGATGAAGTTGGTGCAAGAATATCAAAAACCCGGATCATGTTTGCCAATTTGCGTCACTTGTGGCATCAAAAGGATATATCGATGTGTCTCAAGGGCCGTGTACATCAGGCTAAGGTAAGGGCTGTAATGTTGTGTGGTTTTGAGATATAGTGGACAGATCATGTGAAGCGTCTTCAGATTTTTACTACCGATGCGGCGTTGCAGGTATCGATTAGTACCAAAGAGCTTGCAACACGGTAATTAGAAAACAGAATTTCGGTTATGCATCGGTCGTGGAAGTCACCCAGAGCCATCAACTGCGGCGGCGCTGCCGTGGCCAAAGCACACCAACTTGTTGCGAATGCGTTCTCGCTGGGTTTCCCTCAGGATAGCGCAAACTACAGAGTGAAGAACGTGTCACGGTGAAATATTCCAAGAAAGATGCAGAAAAAGTGTGGGCTTCGTTGGTGCGATCCGCCTACCAGGATGAAGCCCTCCCAACCCTCCTTGTGTCGAGTTGGAGACGTTGCAACAAATGGCGGCTCATCGATCTCAGTAGCATTCGTGCTGTCGTTCTCTCTGACGATTGTTTGATTCAACGTTTAGAGGTGTACAAACCTCAAAATGTTTGCGATAGGCCGGCACCAGATCCCTTTTCCATCCACTCTCTCCGTTTTCACCTGGAGGCTAAAGAAATAAGTGGATCGCATGACCGTACAGCTATGAGGCACTTGATATTAAGTGATTTTTCCGTCTCTGATGATGATGCCGAAGTCAGGGCTGGGAGTGATGCAAGACGAACAAAATTATCAACCCTAGTAATCGGAAGTTCAAAGGAGAGGAAATACGTGAGAGTGTAAGAGAGGCGTCAGCGGTATCATGATTTCGCAGGAAGTAAAGCAGCCGGGCTGGAGAGACTACGCGAGGGCTGGTGTGGCATCGTCGTGTTTTTAGTTGCGACGTTCATGATTGGACACAAGCTACCAAAATCTCATGGTACCCACACTTAAGCAGAGCGATCGGAGCTCTCAACCAAAGACCTTCGCTCAAAAGCCCGACCATGAGGCAGCGGGTGGGCGTCCACATACTACTACAGTAGTATGAGTATTTCAAGGAAAAACCTGACGTGCCTGCCCTAACTGCCAGCGGGCAAGCTGTGCTCATCAGAGCTCTATCAGCTGACCGGCTTAGCGTGGGAAACTCTGAGGGTGGCAAAGTGAAACTGCTCAGTATGGTTCGGTGGATCACAGAGGTACAGAAAACGCCAACTCATTATTGCGTCATCTCTTTGAGTAAGTAAATGCCAAGTGGTCCATCCGTTCCTTCGCAGATCGTGCAAGATGATATCGGCCTGGAATGGACGTCAAGGCAACGAGCACGCTGTTTGGGCTTGGTGCCAACCCATGACATTCACGATTCGTCGTTACAGCGGGTGACCGCACCAACGAGTTACCGATGTGTAGTGCTCGGGGTGCTATGGGGCGAGATAACTCAGTGGTAGATCGTAATTTTACCGACCAAAAACTCCGTGGTTCGAATCCGACCTCTGCCTTGGCTTAGGTAACTAGGCATTATCCCAGCTCTCGTGCTTCCTCCGGGTGGTATGGCGGCTAGGCATTGAAAGGTTGCTAGAACTGAGCGATTATTATTAGAGGTGATGTTAGGACAATTTTTTTCACCGTTGAATGCCGGCATCGTGTGCGCTGAAGTCGAAGTTCTGGAGATCTCTGGGTCATGGGTAAGCTGACACTGGTTGAACTTAGCTTGAACTGAATCCTGTTGATTGGATAAATCAATTCTTCACTCCAACCGTCGGACGCCAATGATATATCGCACTCCTTGTTTGCCTGGGTTGAGCCGCAAATTGTATGACAACAGGACGGTAACATCGCATGCTACGTGGACGTGTAGTAAAATGCTCCTTAGAAATGACTGAATAATGATACCACTACATGATTCGTCGTTACAGCGGGTGGCCGCGCCACCGAGTTACCGATGATGTGTAGTGATCGGGGTGCTATGGGGCGAGATAATTCAGTGGTAGATTGCAATTTTACCGACCAAAACCTCCGTGGTTCGAATCCGACCTCTGCCTTGGGTTAGGTAACTAGACAGTATCCCGGCTCTCGTGCTTCCTCCGGGTGGTTTGGCGGCTAGGCACTGAAAGGGTGCTAGAACTGACCGATTATTATTATTAGAGTTGATGTTAGGACAATTTTTTCACCGTTGAATCCCGGCATCGTGTGCGCTGAAATCGAAGTTATGGAGATCTCTGGGTCTTGGGTACGCTGACACTGGTTGAGCTTAGCATGAACTGAATCCTGTTGATTGGATAAATCAATTCTTCACTCCAACCGTCGGACGCCAATGATACATCGCACTCCTTGTTTGCCTGGGTTGAGCCGCAAATTGTATGACAACAGGACGGTAACATCGCATGCTACGTGGACGTGTAGTAAAATGCTCCTTAGAAATGACTGAATAATGATACCACTACATCAATGATAGTGTTTGTGTCGTGCTTTAGTACTGGTGTCTGCGGTTTCCTACCCGCTTATACACCGGTAAATACCACTTCGTGCTATCAGTAATACGTTGTTTGCAAAATATATGTCCATCTGAAGCATCATACGTGATACAGAGTTAGAATCAGATTCGGCCACAACGGCAACATGGCTGACTAACATGGAACTCCACTCCCATGGTACTTAGGGTTATCGCAAGAGTAGACTGCTCCCACGGTGCTCACGAATACCCGCTTTGCATTTCAACATCTGATGTAGTATTCATCAGGTGTAGATGATGCTGGAGTTTGGGATTCCCGGGATCTGGCCAGATCACACATCGATACAAAGGATCGAGGCTCTTGCCCAAGCTTCTTCGCTAGGGTTTGTTCTTATTGTCTAGTGAATTAAGATATATTTTGGCCTCATGTAGGCTAGCTATCGAAGAGTCCCCAGGTGCGCAAGTTTACCTTAAGCTAACCCAGTCACCCTTTCGCCCACTAGGGAGCGCCCTTCCAGCTGATGATGCCATCCCAACTGCGGATTCGTCGCGGCGGCCGCACAGCGGAATGCTGACTGCTGATTGGTTTATCTCCACGGGCTTAGTGAGCTCACCAGATTCGGGAACCGGAGGCTCGTAGACTCTGGTAAGGGAGCTTAGGATGGGAGTTAGGTGTCCATCGATTAGTCACTGGGTGATTATTCTGTTGGTCATCAGCGCTATGCAGTCGTTCCGCACGTTTGATTGACGGGGTATGATTAATGTGCCTGCCGACACAAGTACACATGGAACCCATTAGCTATGCAATTCTCCTAGCTGCAAAACTTTTATGAGTGGAATAAAACTTTTACGCCATGATGATGCATTTTGGTGCGTACCCGCTCTGACCAAAAACCATCCTAATCTACGTCTTTTCTTGCAGCTCACCAAAGTTCATTATCCACTCAAAAGTCTGGTCGAATAAGTTCCCAGCAATGCTGAGACCTCGAGAAGCCTAACTGGGGCTAAAAAGTTCAGACTGTTATTCTGAACTCAATTTTAGTGATTGCTTTAGTCTATCAGGGACACGCCATGGCTTTCGAATATTCAATTCCATTGTGCGAATACTGAGCACCACTGCACATTTCAGTCAACCAAACGGTGAACTGTCGTGAAGTCCCATTTAAACACGCCCTTCAGAGATGTATTGCTTGAGCGTTCCTTAAAATTTACTGTGGAATTCCGAACAACGTTACATAGACCTCAAGAATAGATGGGAAACCTTTACTTCGTACGGGGCTGTAATACATGGAAAATGAGGAGAGGTTTAGACGGCCAGTTCTAGGAGCGTTCATTAATATTGAATTGGGCATTTTGGGTGGCTTAAAAGAGCGGAGGTTTACCGTTGAAGAGTCATAGCAACGTTCTAGCTCGAAACTGGACGTACATGGGCATAGTAGCCATGGGCGGCGCAGGCAATTACGCCGACATTTCGTCTTTCCACGCAGCTTCACCGTTTAGGTCGATGAAATGGATAAATCTCTCAATCTAAGCCCAACTTATTCCCCCTAGTTGTGTAAAATTGTGAGGCAAATAAGGATCGGTGATCCAACTGTCCCCATTAGCACCTGTGCCGAACTTGAGAATTGCACACGAAATTTTCATAAAAATGGCCGGGCAAACGATCTCCTCTGTCACGATCTTGAAAGAAACAGGGCCAATTATCCTGCCCCAAACCAGCTGCAGGTCACACAGTGCAGCATGCAGTGCAGTATTTGTTTAGGTCATTGTAGAGAATGAAGAGGGACATTTATCTAGAGCTCATATTGAACATCGTGTTCAAGTTTCTTGAGGGGTAGAAGCGGGTTGCTCACTACACAGTGCAATTACGGTGGCAATTACGCCTGGCAGCTTCTGACAGTAGAAGCCAAGTAAATTATGGATTTCTGGAAAGCGCACCAGCGTATTTCCGCAACTCAGTTTTGGAACAACTCGATGGCATCATGCCCGCTCATAGAAGGATCATGGCAACAGGCTTAGACCACGGTGTGCCCAAATTGGATGACAAGTGACGCCACACCCTCTGAGCAGTAGCGCATCCGTGAATTTCATGTTGAACAAAATTTAGTGAATGACTTGGCATTCTGCACGACCCACATGTAAACGACCGGACCATTTCGCTGATTCTTTTATTGAGCATCTTTCATTGTTGAAACAAAAAAATATTTGAGGTGTGCATAGGGAACATTTATGGAAAACCAAGCGTTCCAAGGGAATACTTTATATGTCAGCAAACAATCCTGTAACAAGTTGTTGTCGTGCTTGAAACGAGCTCCAGGATGTGACTGCTGGGTTTGGTAAAAAACATCCGTTTCATACTCACGGACAAGTATCTAAAGATACACTTAATTCCAGTATCATCTTTGGATCAAGTAGAATCAGTGGAGTATCTGAATGACATCCTGCTTGGTACGTGCAACAGTCCGACCAAATTACTGTAGTCAGATAATGGATAGATATATTTCCTGGAGAAAGCGCATGTTGTTGCACCCTACGTGCAACAGTCCGACCAAATTACTGTAGTCAGATAATGGATAGATATATTTCCTGGAGAAAGCGCATGTATGTCGCACCCTGACCAGGTTCATGAGATTCAAGGTAACTTACAACATGAGACTGCAGCCGCACTCGCATTTTCGAAGAACCTAAGGAAAACTCCAGAGCTGTATACCCCTCTCCAACATTGACCCAATTCTTTATAATTATGTGGTGATCTCCCGCCATTTTCGGACCAAAAAAAGTCGGCAACAAATAGTGACAGTTTGTGGAAGCCTCCCAACCGTGTGTTGCGCCCGAACACCCGCTGATCCTATTAGCAGTGTTGTGGAATGTAGGTAGCTCGGGTGCGCTGTTTGGTTGTTGGTCTGTTCGCCAAGCTTAGCAGTTGGATTGCAAACGTTTCATCTCCAATCGAGGTGACATCTTCCGTGCAGTGCTTGGCGAACAGACAAATAACCAAATCCGCTGATCCTATTATCGGGGCAGATTGAGCGGATGGAAGACTTCTGCCGTACAAAGTTGACGGAACTGCGTTATACACCGGGAAGTGTTTCACAAGCGGGCGGCATCCATTCGAATAATGCCAAGAATAAGTTGTGCTTTTTCTTGGAATGATGGAATATGCTGCTCGGAGGAACATTCAAACCCGGATCATTCCGCATGAAGCTCGGGCCACATCTGATGCGGTAAGTGAAAAGTCAACCGATGCCATCTGTATGACTTCTGCTGATGTCAGTTTATCAACCTGATCGTATACTTTGACGGGTACTAATCGAGATAAAACACAATAGACGTAAAGACATTCCACCCACCAGTTTCGCCATGGAACAGGACCTATATGGGCCTCCGCTTAGCGTGACTTCAAATGCGTACTTCCGTTGTTTTGCACGTAATAATGAGCGGTTGCCAGCAAACCGACAGCTTTGGGGCAGATGTGCCGTCTGTAACGTATACAACCTGAGGGGTGAGTGGCATAGACAGCCTGAAAGGGAGATCCGCCAAACCAAGATGTATTTGATTCCTGTAGGGATCGAACAAATGGTGTCAGGTGAATGAAAACGATGTTTCAAAGATTGTTATTTTCCAAGTTTATACTTTATACACTAAGTGCGTCTAATGCGACTCCAACTTAGGTTATTTGTTTATGTGAGCAAGTTTTCTAGTTCAGTGAGTACTTTGAATCAAAAAGCTGTTTGAGAAAATGTATCTCAGCCTACCGGAAAATGAATCCCACACAAATCGATCGTACGTCTTTCGTAGCGATTTCGGCGGAATAATTAGTGGAAAATACCATTGCATTCAGTGTTCCTGTTGCAAAATCTGCAGAAGGCCTTCACCTGCATACAAATTGGCATCTGATTTTCCGGTAAACGAACAGACGAACGCTAAAGCATGTGCCCCCATACCTCAAAGGTATTCTGACTGATCGTTATAATAAGAACACTTAGCAACCCCTGCCACTTCGCATGATTGCGTAAGAACGTCGAGGCTTGGGAATATAATTTACCATTAGTCTATCGGCTGATAGTAATGATAGTGCATAGTCAGTGGTTTGTTGTATGACCTCCGTCACAGCATCTGATTGAGGGTTAAGGTTACCTCGGGAATTACGAAACTATTTTGCAGTATTCATTCACCATTTTTAATATTCAAGTGCACGTCCTGGAACGCTCAAGAGGACGTTTAAGGATGCTCACTTTCCAAAAAACACTGTATATTATGTGTTCACTTTGTGGCTGGGGCCTGCCAAGTTCGTATTTGGTAGTAGGTACTTCTACGGCAAAGGTCTTTGTTCCTTTCATTTGGCACCGCGACCGGCGTATAAGCGTAGATCCCGTAGCTATGACGTTTTGAGAAAGAACATTTGCGGACTTTTGTGGAGGAGTTCAAGGACAATGCAGGGGTGGATTGAAGAACGACTGGTGTGATTTGGTGGCTCTGAAGCCATTCCCCGGAGACTTGGCCAACGGTCCTGAATGCGGACGGAGAAAGCCCCAGAGAGGTAGGGTAGGTTACCTCAAAGTACTCTCTCGTAGCATAGCTCTTGCAACGTCGCAGTTAAGTGCATTCTTTCTTTCGTTTGGAACCGTCGACATGGACGCCGGTTATCCTGAGGCACTCAGAGGTATTTTTATTGGTCTCGACGTGTAAGGTATGTCACTTATATGTCATACACTTATACGGTGGTCAGACGACGGCTTAACATTGTATTTAAATGATTCAGTATTTCTTTTCGGCGTTAGTTAGGAAAAGACTGGCACGTTCAATGGCTGCGTCATTCGACTTTATGACTGCACCGTTACCATATCACTAGCGTCCGCTGGAAAAGTAAACATTTCTACGACCACGGACAGCTTCAGAATCAGTTGCTTATCCAGCAACGCGCTCTGACACACTCAAAAGACTTGTGCGCTTCCTATGTCCACTCAAAACCCCTGTTTAGATGCAGCAGGTCGTGATATTTTTAGTGGGTTTATTTCCAAACGCGTAGGAAGCGTGCCAATGGCGGCCAACGTGTTGAAACACTTGACAAGCCGAACGCAATGTAGTTCCTGTCCGTAAAACTGCCGTGGGGAACTATTCGCACTGGGGACTGCGCAGTCTAGGATTTTTTTCCGTTTTTTATTCACTATTCACGCCTGAAAAGTGTCATCGAACTTTAAACAACCAGTGTGTCATTCAACTGGAGGCAAATTTCTCCCACACACTTCAGTGAAGATTTCAGGTGGATGAGCTATTCTGGTTCCGAAGCACGATGAACAACGATATCGCACCCGAACCCGGCAACATTCTGGAGTCCCTTAGGTAAGCAAATCATCGAGCGTCGGAAAATCAATGGCGCCCCGACCAACCAAACAACACCCGGCTCAATCAATACTGGTGTACCTAAGAACAAAAGTTGTTTTCTGTCTTTCCCTTGACTCGGTAACCAGTAACCAGTATCCGGACTTCAAGTCAAACATCCTAGAATATCTGGATTGCTGGAGCGAATCGCAAATCCCCACACCCAAGTAGAAAGCTACAACCGGATTTGCTCGCGGTTTATGCAAACCCTGAAATTCATCGCGAAAGTGAATGTTAATATTTCTTCTCAACCACTATATGGCATACTGTCAGTAATGCTCACATTGTTGGAGTCAGAATAAAGTCAAGAATGTAGGAATTTGTGAGCAGTGAAAATTGCTTGGAAAATGGACATTCTCGTAAACATTGGGCGTCATTCGATTTATACTTGGTGAAGCATAAACCGGTATGCGCCTGGCGGCACGGTTACTGCGAATTTATCAAGCTGAAGTAGAAACAGGTCGTAGAGACTTGAAAATGGCGGGCTGCAACCAGACAAGAGAAGGAATGCAAGTGGTTTCCTGACCGGCACGTGATGAAAAATCTTGCAACTTCGGAGAATGTATAATCAGAAATCGGATCTGATGATACAACAGAGTTGACGTGATTCATCTCTGCAACTTGAACTACAACATAAATCCACCGCTGAGGCCTGTTGGCCTTGGGCTTTTGGAATCATGGCCAGGTTCACAAAAAGGCGGAAGCGTGGATGACGAAGCAAAAGGAATGACAATGCGGATAAACGGTGGCAGGAATCTCAGACTCATGGTGTGCAGTGGAACTGTATAGACTCACTGGTGTCACTCTTGGAGTGGATTTGGGGGTAAAGTTACTCGAAAGGGTGATTTAGTGGTAACACATAAGCCGGATCGCGAAATTTAAAGAACATTAGTGACTTTGCTGAGAGCACAGACTGCAATTCCACCAACGATCACGTCCTCACGAAAGCTTCAGCAGATTTGAATGAACGCGTCCTGAATGCAGCCGATGCCAGGTAAAATATTTGTCCCTATTTGCGGTTAATTGAAAGAGCGAATGAGGGCGTACGGCTAAGACTAATAAGTGAATAGTTGCGGGTGTTCCATCAAACTTGGTGCTGCAGTTCCGTTCCATCATTGGTTTCGAAACACCACAAACAAGAGATCCAGCTGGGTTGCAGCTGAGTCTTTCGCAAACTTGTTCGCGAATGAGTATATTTTGCTGACATACTTCGGTTTCTGAACGGCCTTGTAACGGGCACCATAATTGAGATGTGCCATTTTGTAAGCAGCGGGGTTTTTCAGGTTGGTCATTGGAATCCGCAGAGGTGTAACGAAGGCTATCTGAGATCGCGGGTATTTTTTGATCCGGTCGAGGACCCTGTGGACGCAGATCCTTGGCCATGTGGAGTGTATAACAGCCTCGCAGGGCGCCCAAACAAGCTATTGTCGAAGGTCAAAACTTGGAAAGGCGACGGAATGGGATGTGGCAGCTGGGCATGAGGGACTTGACCAAAGCCTTTTGAATGTTCAGGTAAACAGTTGCAGTGGAGTGCCGAGCATCCCAGGATGTTTTGATGGTCTTAGAGAATTAACAATGGCAGTCACTGATGGATCTCTGGGACAGGAATCCACACTGATGGTCATCCATATGACCCATAGCCAGGATGATCTTGGCTGATGGGCCTCTGACCAAAAGTTCAGGGTTTCTCACTAAAAAGAGGTATGATTGATCCAACTCTAGCCTTTTTAGATCCCAATTTGAAATTCGAGTGGGGTGTAAATTTCTTCCACCAACAAACGACGATTTCTTGTTTTATCGGGCTGGCAAAACGGTTTAGGAAAAGGATTCCGATATCCTGACCGCCTCACCTGAGAACACGGGATGGAAGGCCGTCGGATTTGGCACAACAGAGTGTGTAATGTTTCGAAAGAGAGCAGAATAATCAGCTGGGGAAATGGTTACTTTTCTGAGCGACGTATGGCTACTGTGAGCGTTAGCGCTTGTGAAGTATGGGGCAGGGGTGTTGGTGTGCTGTCAGTACGAGGGAAGACTTAGCAGATGGTGAGGTAAACTTTTGATTGTCTACTTTGCTGACAAGATTGACGAGAGAGCAACATTTAGATGAAATGTCCGGTAGGTCCAAGTCATCCGCACAGAGTTATCGAAAAGTGGGAGTCTCAAGCGTCCAGGAGTGCACCAAAAATCAAAAAAATAATGGACAAGAACTGCAGAACGGCTGCGTAATTGCCCCAGTAAACTTCACCATACGTCAGGTACGGGGAACAGGGGCGGCTGGCCACCACACCATTGTCTGCTCGCACACAGTATCGGGGGTATATACGGTCACATTCGTTCTACATAAAACTGATAACAGCTCTTGATGTTTTCAACTTCTGCACGTGACCTAAACCCGTAAATCTCGTTTCCTCAATCAGACTGCTTGATGCAACCCTGGAAACATTTATCCACCATCGCTGGCTGCAATTAATCTTTTGCGACTGGAACCTGTAGCATGATTTGATGTTGCAGATGCATTTCGTGAGCTGCTAATCACATCGCAAGCATCCATCTAAAACGCAAATGAAGGGAAAATCCCAGGCTTCTCGTTCAAATTAGTGGGGTTAGTGCAGCGAAACTGGCGTTGATTGTGCTGACTTACGTGTATGGTTGGCGTGCCGGTTGGAGTCCATGAATTTCGGTCAAACTGCAAGACGCAACTTACGGACCCATGCCGGGGAGCTGAGCAAACTTAGCTGAACTGCAACGTCAACATTAGCCCACTTCTCTCAAATGGGAGGTAACCATAATCCCTTTTCAGCGAGGTGAAATGCTGGATTTTATTAGGCATTTGCAGATCACATGCTCGTTCAGGAACGTTTACGGCCTTCGTGGTGCGAACTATTGAGTGAGTCGACTGTCAAAGTCCACACATCCTCAGGAGCATTTTTCAGTATTACTCCAACTTGGCTGGCCCTATCACTAAAGTATTCCTTCTTTCCTTGTTTTTCAGTTCTTGTTTTTTGTTAATAATGCAGCCTAGAGGCACTGGACCTGGGGTGTCCCAAAACAAAATAGGATGCATATATTGTTATTTGGTAGACAACTGGTTGAATGTAGCCATGACATTCCAAAATTTTCCTTTGGTCGAAATTTCACAACTTAAGCGCTTTCAATTCTCATACGTGCCACTGAACCTACTGGGATATATTCTAGGTCGTGATCGAGAAGAACACAGTTATGCGCTCGCTCTTTCAAACAACCATTGGTGTTTTCGGGGCAGATGTTGGGCTCAAGGAGTCATCAGACGTACCCAATAAAACCGCTCACTAATGCTTGTTTCGGAAACCGGCAATGATGGAGAGAAACATTAGACGCAGGTTGGGGGGCTTTGTTGAACACCAGCGGTCAGGATGTAGGGATGGGTCTGTGTGTGATACTAAGTGCCACGCAGGAAGATGTGCAAAACTAATTCCAAAAGCTGAACAAATCCAGGGAGGAAAGTTACTATGAGGATTCAAGGACAAAGTGTGCCTTGCGTGTTTGTTCAGACAGATTAAAATTTTGATTATCTCCGCGCGACATCGGTTCACTATCCCTATTTATGAGTATCAGTGTGTAGGGTGACGAGTCACTACTCAGACTACCTCTCGGCTCATATCTTGAGGGACAGAAGCAGCCTCGGTAGACCTGTGCAACTGGCAATGTCATAAACCACAGATGGAAAAAACTGGCCCCTCATCTGTAGGAAAAATTAAAAGATCACTTGTGATAGCCCGAAGATACTCTGTGAAGCCCATGGCCTACATCGGCGAGTATAGCTGTATCTGCCTTCGTTACAACAGATGCTACAACGCACCAAAGCCCATTTCGTCATCCAAACAGAGAATACATCTACTCACCGCTGCCAGTGGTAGACACGAAAGTCTTCATCGCTATGCATCAACTAAAGTTTAGAGATGATAGCAGTGCTTCGGGGACTGGCGATTATTTCTCAAGCACACACTTTATCTCCTTGGAATTATCCAACTCATGTAATAAACACCAGATCAGCCAGCTGTTTTAGAAGTCCACTCTGTCCATGAACTTGTGAAATTTGGCTGACTCCTTGCTCCCTGCGCGCGCAAGTTTGTCTGTTGACTGAATTGTGTGTTAGCTGGCCATATTCCGTCCCCATATATGTCGAGTGAAACGTGAAAAACAGCAGTGCGAAATCACCTGGCGTTTCTAACCGGATCAAGGAACCTGTTGTTAACCAAAGATCGTATTCATGTCACGATGCTGTTTCGCGATGCATGTTGTGGTTTGTGGAGAATAACAAAGCACGAGGGAGACTGTGAACGCGGATACACCAACCAGATTGAGTGACCGATACATGTCTACTTGGCACAAACGTGCACAGTGACTATGTTACCATGTACTTTTCAATACGCGTAAGCAATTTGCTTTTTGATTGTCGGTACGTGGGACCCACATTCAAAGTGCATAACCACCGGCGTACATTTGCCACATGGGCAGCTTAACACGGTTATTCTTATGGCTTACCGAATTTTGATATATCGATTCCGAAGGTGCGCGTCCTGGTCCATGGCAGCAACTTGCCCCCATCCATCCTATTCCCTGCACCCGAATTCCGTACAACAGTGCAACCAGTGAGTCTGCTTACTTTAGGATGAAACCACATTTTTAGAAGAAACTTGCCATGTACTCCCAGTTTGAATTATACAATCTCCATCTCCACCTTTGCTCGTTGTGACTCCGGCCATTTACCCAACCACCCAAGGTCACTCATGGCCAGGAATGGTTTTCAAGTTTTAGTTCATGTCAGCCGACTGAGTCTTTGAATTATTCGGACCTCATGCCTATTGTTCCCTACAAGTTGCGAAAGAAACCTCTAATTATTATTTCATCGAATAGTCCTCACCGTTCATAACGTTGTTCCCATTTCGCGGAATCCACACTAGCCGCAAATTTCCCAGTCACATGTCCCATTCTGACTGTAAACGCATGATCATACCCGAAGGTATGCCACCCACAATTTGGGAATATTTTTATTATCATGAACGCTCCAATGTTAGCGCTGGCCTTTATGGGAATAGCGGGTTTGGAACCTACGGCATGTACGGCCAACTTAACATAGGGAAACGATACTCGGTTGGTTCAAAAGGATGGTCCGTGACGCCCGATTATAATCTCGAAAGTCCTGGTTGTGTGGGTAATCAAAGAAGAGTTTGCAGGTCATTTTCGTGTATCTGGTATGCCGGTTGGACCCGCTGAAGATGGAGAAGATTTTCAGGTTGTAGTTTTGATTGGATCTGGAGTCGGCCGACACACTTGTGCGGCATCAGAGTGCGATGAAGGGTAGGGGTTTAAAGTATGTGAGAATACCTCGGCTAATCCAAGGTTGTTGCTGACGGTTGGGTGGCAGAGTATGTCGCGGGACTATCTGCTAGACCCTGTTGTTGTCAGTTTGGATTATGAGGCCGAACCGGCTATTCACAAACGCACCCGAGATAATCCGGCTTGCTTTATTTTCCAAGGATTTGTCAGTCGGGAAATCGTGTGACTTGGAGACATCAGGTGCTGTTCTGTGTGGTTCAAGAACGACACGAAGTTTCCGCTTGATAGCTCTGAGCAGCAAACTTCTCAGATTGGGGCTATGCCGTCTACAAAGTTTCCCTATTGTTGGAGGTGCGCAAAATTTGATTAGGGAAGTTCGAAGTCGATGGGTAGATGACGGCTTGAATAAGGACGCCAACAAACGTAAAGCGACGATTTTGAACACGAATCGCATTAGTATTGCGCATTTCCGTGAGCCATATTACAGTGCAGAACTTGTGACGCATGTCACATATTTTGAGGGAGCGCAAGCATGATCAGTTTTTATGTGCATTAATGACAGAACTACATTGCGTGCGCCGTCAGATAGCAACGGTTAGTGTGATGACAAGGTGTAACGCTGTTACGACAGCCTGCGTAGTGCACACTGCATCAGGGCGAAGAGGGTTAAGTTAGGCTCTTGTGCCCGGGAGGAGGCGGACTGGAATTTTCTGGGTGCGTTTCGGCCTGAGAGTCATTTGGTGGAAGAGAGTAAAAGATGTATCTCAATACGAAAGTACTGGAGATATTGGTGAACACCACCGGTGTAAGGTTTCATGAAGCGCTCTTTTTGATGGCCACAGGTAGCACGGGAACGACAGTCTGGTCTGCTGGCTGCGAGGCATTTTCGAGAGAATAGGAGAGATAAGGGGTGGAAAAGGTGATCCATCCAGAACTTGGAGTCTGGGGAAGTGATAGCATTGTACGATGTTATCCCGGTTTATACTGTGGGACCCTCATTTGCGGGGCAATCGGAAGAGGTAAAACTTCAAGATCTCAGACCATATTAGAAGGGACTGGGTATTGGTAGCCTATATATCCGTATAGCTCAGACAAGCTAGTGAAGGCGAATTTGATTAATAATACATTAGCGTAAACGGGGATAAATAAGATTGGGAATTTTTCACTTGTGGAGAAAAGCCTCATGATAACGTGAAAGTGCAAGCCCGTTTCAATTTGTCACCTGTACGGGAACTTGATGTGGATGCAGTCTCCAAATGCAACTGCATTCTGGAAGCGCGCGCGGCCGCAGCATATGGAGCCCACGAACATGAGCCAACTAACAACCATAAGAAAAAAATCCCAATTGTACCAGCTTTGTTTTTCCGAAACAATAGATGGTCGTGTACCATGAGGACGGGCAAAGAATTATTGTTCAGTAGTCGTCGGATTATAGCGTAGGGTGGCAAAAAGTGTATTGGGCCGGGACCGAATGCTCGCGTATGTTGACGGGTATGGATGCACTGACAACCGGAGGCTTCAAGAAGATGAACTTTGATTTCATCAACCGCTGTTGCCCAAGAGCTTTCGCCTCACTATCCATTTGTTTGTGGATGGATACTTCTCAACATATGGAGGCCGCGAGTTTCGGTAGGAGTGGCGGTTAAAACGAAAACGAGCCACGCATTCAAGAACAACTCCGCAAGGCCCTTTGGCCTAATTTTGCCGCAGCAATGGCAAAGGTCCGTTTAGAAAAAAATGACACCAAACCGCAGACAATGTAGAAAGATATAAAAATGTGCAAAGCTTTTTGTCTACTGGTGTATATTTTTGGACGTGAACAGGACTCGAAACGCAAGTGATATAACGTGACGTGTATTATGGAGGGACACAAAAAGGCACGCCGTTAAGTTTCAGTATCCAAAAAAACTAAAAAACGTTCACCGTTGCGTGCCTGGAAAATTTTAGTGGCCCATCCTAAAAAGGTAGTCTTTAATTCAGTTGAAAATCTCATTATTAGGAGAACTGGCTTCTAACGGCCAATGTATTAACCGTTTTTGTTGCAGCGAATTTCATTGGTTGTTCTTTACTAGCCCTTGACATATGAGTTGTACTCTTAGTATCACCTTCAACCGCTTGAACGCGACAGCGAAAAATAGGACAGCTGGCTCGCACGTTCATTGATCTTCCCGGTCTGGCCAAGCGCATTGAGCGATCAAGCGGCTATGCAGACCGGTGCTCACGGTAATTAGAAGGCAGTAAGGGACTGTACCTACAACATTTATCAAAAATTTTAATGCTGGAAATGGTGGCAAACGATTTTTGGGCATATGCGATGCACTGGCCTCAGTCGTAGCTTACAAAGCCACGAAATCGGGCACATTTCGTTAAAGGCACCACCAATTCGTGAGGAGGAATTTTACTAGAGCTAAGCCTGATGAACTCGATGGTCACCAATAATGACGGGATGGAATAAATAATTCTGGAGGCTATATAGTTGTGCACGCTTCCGTTTTTGGTTAAGCTTTGATAAACGCACTCACGAGGACTGGTGGTAAAGCTGCTCGTGCACGAGATAAGCTGTGATGCTTCACGGCAAGCTTCACATTTTTTTTGATGGTGTGAGCGTTAATTGGTTATTGAGCTCATCCTGACGAAACAATTGTCCAAACTTCTTTTAGATCAAGACTGGTCTTGTTTCCACGACGCGCGCACTCCACATTATCAAATCAAATAAGGAAACTCAGTTCCCGTTTCTAGCCTATTCCGGTGACATCAGGGTGTAAAAATGTGCTCACGGCAATAGAGTGATGCACTTCATACCAGGGTAATGTGTATTTTAATGGTTTTATCCTGCTTAATATGTTCCTTACGAGTTGGAAAGGAAGTATTGAATGTTTTTCTCCATTCCTAATCTCCAAGTCAGTGGGATTATGCCGGTTTCAGCTTAAGCTTATCTGTGTCGGATAATGCCAATTATTTATGTGACTATCATGCTTTTGAACATTGCTGAGCGGTCACATCTTATATCAGCATTAACTTTATTTTGACTGTAACACTGTCGTGATACCTGATGGTACACCACCCGCCACTTGAGAATGAACACTTTGATGTTTATGGATTGGTAATAAAGGAAACACCTGCTAGCGTAGGAAATCTGGCCGTCAAAATGGGGGTGCTGAAAGAGCTACAAGCAGTAACGGTCGAAATTTTCGCCCACCGGGAAAAAGACCTCGTCCCCCAAAGCCAAAAGGCCCGAGCAAACCGGGCTCCCACGGAACGAAAAAAACCTCGCAAGCGAAAAGTGCCCCCAGCAACCACGAAAACAGGAAGCAGACGACATCGCCCCAGAGGCCCAGTTGGAGCCTTGGACTCAAACTCGGCGCACAACTATTAAGTATGCTAACCACCCTGGTCACTGAACGTTAGGCTCCCTACACTCGGAGGCAGCAGAGACGGTGTTGAAATGCTTGTCCACAAACCGCCTCAGCCTTTTCAACAAAACCGGCGATGTTAAACAGTCAGCTTACCTTGATCAACCGTCCATAATCGCACCCACAGAGACTTGGCTCACACCAGATGTCTCTGACGCGGAGATCTCATAGACGGTCGCCCTATTTTTCCAGCCGACTCAAAACGAGGGCGGGCAGGTGGGGTTTCTCTGTACTTACATGCGGCCCTCCCAATCCCGATTGTCCTCTCTGACACCACCCCCGCACCCTTTTGCGATTCACTGTGGGTTTAAATCTTACTGCGCGGGTCTGATTCTCTCCTTCTCAGTGTGGTCTGCCTTAGCCCCTCGATTCCACCTAAAGATGACCAGTTCCTCATACAAACCTTTGTGCAACTCTCCTCCCACTACCACTTCACTCATCTCCTTCAAGGCCCCAAAGGCCTCCTGGATGGA
>NW_008752000.1:0-770 GCF_000715545.1 Opisthorchis viverrini | reverse complement strand
ATCCAAGCAGTCAAAGTGCGGTTTTGTGCATTAATAGACTACTCCAGTTACCAGTTTTTTTCGGTCGGGGGAAAGTAAGGCCAGTAAAAACAGCTCAGTCAATTCAAACAGGCAAACAGCATACAGACGCTGGTAGAGGCAAGCCGCGGAGGAGAAGTGAAATGGCGGTTGTCAATGAGATGGTGGGACTGGAATTTTGATACTCCTGGCGATTGCACCGTGGCTAAACGGCCTCAGAGCGTTAGTGTGGGCTGCCATGTCAAGGCGGAACTACGAAAAGCCTCCAACCGACTTGGTCTTCACGGTGGATGACATTCGTCAACTCTTGCACCAGACCAACTCATTCTGCACGTTGGGGTCCGACAAGATCCATCCAAGGATCCTGAAAGAAACGTGCTCTACACCGGCAAATCATCTACACCTGGTATTTCGTCAGTCGCTTGACGAAGGCCGCATTTCCTCTACTTGGAAAGAAGCGACTGTCATGCCAATCTACAAAACTGGTGACTGACTGTCGCCTGGCAGCTACAGGCCTATATGTCCCACTAGCGTGCCGTGCAAGGTGATGGAACGTATTCTGAAGCGAGGTATCCTAGACCACCTTACTTCCAGCGACCTGATATCCCCTGCTCAACACGGATTTCTCCCATACCGCTCTTGCGTGACAAACATGCTCGTGTTTATGGACAGCTAACCGAAGCCAAAGACGAAGGATTCATATCATATGCCATATTTATTGGATTCCCAAAAGCATTTGATAGGGTCCTACA
>NW_008751999.1:537455-549133 GCF_000715545.1 Opisthorchis viverrini | reverse complement strand
CAAACTGGACGATGGGGAGTAGTGCAGTTAGAGCGTGATGAGGCAATTGAGTATCTGATATACCGAGCATATAGCCAAATCACTGTGCCTAATGCAAACGACTAGAACCAATGATGGGACAAGCCCACTTTGGGACTAACAGTTTCGATGATGGGAAGAGATGGCTACACACGTTTCGCTCACAGGAGATTTCCAGAAATGATCGGCGACCACATTTACCCGCGTTCGTCCCAGAGACACGGTTCGTGGACCACACAGAAGCCAGGATTTTCCTTGTTTTCTTAGTCTTCGATCGCTTTCCGGAACGAAAACAGAGAAATTGGGAGTATGAAAGCCGGTACTTGCTCCATCGGACTGGACCTTATAATGGTGCGACGGTTTGAGTGCCTCCATAAGCAACTGAGCTATACTAGAGGACGCCCGTTCAGCATCCACAGAGCCTTTCATATCAAACTGACTAGTAAATAAAGGTCTGACAAAAGCAGTCTTCCAACCGCCCAGGTTGGGGGTTGGAAAAGTTTAGCAATCTTTTCCTCAGAATTGCGGCCACTCAAGCGGTCTCAGGAAAACGACTGCTGTATTTCAACCCAAATTCTTTGCCTAAGGAACCTAATAATCCGGCTGCCTAGGTTTGGGCACCCGGACTTCATCCTAAACACAACCATGAACTTTACAGTCATTATGAATGACAGCATGATATCAGCGTTCAACACTGATGTCTTGCTGCTGTACAACCATGATTTATTTGAAAGCCTTACTGTACAGAAAAGGATAAAATTGGACGGAAAAGGGACTGAATGCTAGCTAACCACGATCATCCTGAAGTGTCTACACCTCCGAACACTCATTCTCGCAATCTGGATAGAAACTGACAACAATAACGCCGCCGACATCGATTAGCTATCTAATCTTGCAGCGTCTCCAACCGGAAGCAGTGGGTACCACGTAGTCTCCACCCTGGAAGGCGAGTAGCACCGACAGCACCCAAACGTTTCGTAATCACTCATACCACTCTGCCGAATCAAAGGTCGGCCACCTCTATGGTTCTGCCATTCTGAATTGGGCACGGCAAACCATGGTTTGGCATATGCAGTACATGGTCTAACCAACGCAGCTTCTGATGCTGGACACACTCTTCAATGGAACAACCCGTTGTACAACCGAAAGCCCGCTTCCTAACGGCCTCGTTACGAATTCGCCGCCACGAACCCACACGAGGTATATTTCTCAGACGACTGTCGCACACGGGAAGACACCCAGTACGGCTAATTGAACCGGCCAAGACTCACAGCCACACAATAAAAAAAGTACGGAATGTAGCCAGTCAGTTAATCAAAAAGCAACTGCGTTTTCCCCTTTTTTCGAAGATGAGAGCGATATCGACAGCATATTCCAGGTCGACAAGGCTTTCGTTAGAGGCCATTTGAACACCAAGTTTTAGAAAACCCTCCAGTGTTTGTCTCATTATTTCGTCGATCAACAAATTAAGTATGAATGGAGAGATTGGGCATCCCTGTCGGACACCACTTTGTGTAGGGAAGCTTTTGGAGGGTCCTCCGTATACTCTGACACGTCCGGAAGTCTGACAATACAAAGAACTTATGTTCACAAACATCCTGGGCATTCCGTGATGGGCAAGCGTGGGCAAGCAATCGAGACAGATGCGTCTTCGAAACCCAGGAATACTAAAATTGTGGGCGATTCTACATATGACTTCGTTCTAGTGTGAAGATTTGGTCAACGCAACTCCTACCAGACCGAAATCTTTGCTGCTCTCGATCAAGTGTTTCACGAGTCACCATAAGGCGAAGGAACACAAGCAAAGACAACAGTATCGCTATGACTGGGGTCAAGCGCATCTCTTGTGGCTACTGTTAGGACGGTCAGGCCCTAACGAACAATTCTACCCCTTGTAATATTTTACCGAGATTTCGTTTTCTCTCTTTTGTAGCCAAATGAGCCGCAGCGCTCTTTCTTCCATTGGTTCATCTGCAATATAGCCGATCTTCAAACGGTGCCCTTCGTATTCTTCCTTGGGGTTTTTCCCACTCAAGAAACTAGACTATCAACGTGATAGAATAAATCCCAAAAAGCTCTTATATCACCCAGATAGCTTCCACAGACACAATAGTTGCCGCACTCACTAGGAGCCCGCTTTTAATAACGGGAAATATGACCTTACCTCCCCAGCTGTCTAGGACAGACCGCACTTCCCAAATGCAGACAAGCGCTGACTGAGGACTGGATACCTGTTGATTGTCGCCTCTGTGCGGTTCGTCTGGCAACGTCTGTGAAGGAGTCTCACAAGCGGCAAGTTGATAGATGTCTGTTTATCGTGTCTGCCTATGCCCTAACTGACTGTAGCTCTGACGCCGTCAAAGACAGGTTTTACGACGCCCTGAATGCTCTGCTGCGGCGAGCTAAAAGCTCAGACATTGTGGTGGTTGCCGGAGATATGAATGCGCAAGTGGGCAGGCTCAGTGCATCTGAGACTCAATTGGGAGGTCGACATGGACTGGACTCGGTACGTACGGACAATGGGGAACGATTGCTTCAGCTGTATGCTGATCGCAGGCTGTTTTTATGCAGTACGAACTTCCGAAATAGCCGAAGTCGTCTGGCCACTTGGTGCCCTCCAACAACAGGCCGGTTGCCTCATCACGCTCTAACTGCACTACTCCCCATCGTCCATTTTGGAAAATCCGCCGCATGTAGAACATCATAACATTAAGCCGTCGCCATGCTGGTGCTTGTTTGTGAGGTTTGGGTATCGGAGCACGTCCCCACAACGGATGGGAGCATTTGGCTGACAGGCTGTCCGTTTGCTTATTGGTTTTCTTCCTGTCTACTTTTATTCCTCTTTGTCTCCCAACCGTCACCTGTGAAAATCTATCTGAACGTCCTGGTTAACAAGGGATGATTCCAGAAAGTGGTGTTCTTTCCACGGTTTTCCCATTGTGTTGCAAACCACCACGTGTATGGTATTGCGTCTTTCTCCTAACGTACATATTGTACGTATCGTTACCTGGATGGTGTTTTATCCAGGCAAGGCACCGGACGCCGGTTAGCACCATCGGCACGTGGTTGCCGCCCACCGATGCATTTCCTAAAGTTTGACTTGTTTGGTGTTATTACTTCAGTTCCTCTGTGTGTAACATGGCACTTTTATTTTTTTACAGGCGAACTGCGCACAATGGCTACGTCCAAGGGTGCAAACACCTATAATCGTCAGAACTGGGAGGATTCGGTAAGTTCTCGGGTACCTTTCACTTCATTCCTTTGTTGATGTCAGTGTTTCACTTCGTACACGGAGGACTTGTCCGTTTCCGATCTAACTTTCTGCATGTATTGCCATTTGAATGCGTGTTAAGTTTGATGGGCGATAATTCCTATCACGGGTGTTCTGTCGTTCAGAAGCTACCATCCGTTCAGTTTGCAGGTTGGCTGCTATTTACTGCGTCGTGTCGTTGTATCCGACAGCGTATCTACCCCCCCCCCTTGCAGGTTGGCTGCTATTTGCTGCGTCGTGTCCTTGTATCCGACAGCGTATCTACCCCCTCTCCTGTGACTCCAGAGCGCCATTTTTACTCACTCGCTTCTGAACGAGCAGTTTGGCTATTGCGTCTCGATTCTAGCTCACATTTTTGGCAATAAGGAGGGTGCAGGACATTGGTCTTTCATACTTGAAGATCTTCTATCATCTCAAAAATCGATTCACATAATGTTCAATCGTCTCGTGTTAGTGCAATTGTTCTTCCTGAGAACCGGTCCTGATCTTCAGGAAGCCCCTATGTATTTTCTTCTATGTAGGTCAGCGCGAAGGGCAGACAGTAAATCAAAAGGACTCCTAAATTCCATTTGATGACGATATCAACATTTGCAAGATTGTAACGAATGCGATGAGGCTGTGTGAGTAATATCTGTAAACGAGTGGATGTCCAACCGTTTGATCCTAGAGCATGATGCTATAGATTCGGGTAAATCAGACGGGTTGCTTCGTCTGACCCGCTGCTACTAGATGGGCGAACGTTGACCACTTCTGCTTTCCACAGAACTTGAGGATTCATCGAATACCGGTATAGGTGAAAAATTTCAATGACATTCGCTGGCACTTGGCGAATCAGTGATCCGCTGAATACTTCTAATGGAAGCTCATAAGGTCGGCCTCATGGTCGAAAAACACTGGTATTTGTTGCTAGCATTCACGGAATACAAGTTGAGGAGGATATCCCTGACGGGGTACGGGAAGAATCATCCTAAAGACTTAAATGGGATCGACTTCCTCTTGTGGCGCCTGATGGAGACAGGAGCGTTTATATGATTTTTATTATTTTGTTCGCTTTGGCAAGTCCCATTAACGTCACGCGACTGCTGACCACTAATTCGAAAGTCTTTCTTTTTCAAAGAAATATCGAGGGAATAAATGACTACCAGTTGAAAAAGTAATGAATAACGAGCCAATTGTCACAGAAGCTTTAACCCTTATCTATAAACTGCGTCTGAGCCAAAAAAAATGTGTAATATACAACATAACCTCGTTACGGCGCTGTCACGCTGTTCATGATGATGGTGTTGGTGACTTTACGGCGCAACGTCCTGGATCGGGCAACAAAACGGATATCTCAAACACCGCGCCAATTTAGGTAATCCCTTATTGGGGGCGAGATGGCCCAAGTGGTTAGAGCGCAAATTAACTGACCGGAAGGTTCGTGGTTCTAACCCGACCTCTGCCACTCGACTTCCCCTGTCTAGGCTTGGGCGACCTGGCAGTATCCCAGCCCTCGTGCAACCTTCGGGTGGCGTGGCAGTTGGGCACCGAAATGGTGCTACAGCTGAAGGAACNATCACCTATTAAAAAATAGGGGTATTATCTTGTGGAACAATAGGTGACCGAAACAAGAAATACGGGAATCACACCGAGGCGCCACGATGAGTGACTGTTGTGACCTCTAGGGGGCTTCACATTAAGTTATTGCTGATGTGGAAAACGAGTATAATCCCATTGATGGATTGCTGTCCTCAGGAATCCACTGCCAAAAACTGGTGGACTAACTTGATTAATCGGATCCTGTTTTTTCTGTCAGAGATCACTTCTTCAGCTTGGTCGCGAAACAGTTCTATATAAAAAAAGACTTTGTAGCCGACTTTCTATTGTGCTCATACGAAGAGACTGGACCTTATCGTGGTGTGGCGGTTTGTGTACCTCGGCGACCCATTGAGCTATACTGGGGGATGTAGCGATAGACTACGTAATTCAATAGGTTTCAGTAATTGCCTTATTCTTATATGGATTCGACGGCTTGACTCTTTGGTAAGCAAAAGTGGAAAGAAACCTGAACCGGTCGATAGGTTGAAAACAGTAGACATAAACAAATGCGTTCCTCTCGTATGTTTTTCATGACCATGTGCTAATTGATGTATCCCCATGCCGTAGCGGTTTATGGGTCCCTTTAACCGAGTCGTGGTCTCCAGCGGGCCATGATTAAACCGGTGTTTCCAGTTTGGCAGTACCTCAACTCACAAAAACTGCACTTTGAAACGTACATTCTTTCCTTGACAGAGTATATCCAAGTGGACATTAAGTGATCCATGCCTGTCGCCCATAGACGTTGGATAGGAACAGCTTGTGTTGCTTCCAGCACTGTAGCTGCTGTAACATCAACTCACAAAAACTGCACTTCGAAACGTACGTTCTTTCCTTGGCAGAGTATATCCAAGTAGACATTGAGTGGTCCATGCCTGTCGCCCATAGACGTTGAAAATCTTCGATTGGATAGGAACAACTTATGTTGCTTCCAGCACTGTAGCTGCTGTAACATCGGTATTCTTGCTGTCTGTTTTAATTTAGTGATCACCGATAGTTCTGGCCTAGGACAACGATAGATCCCCTGTCAACCACATAGCTGTCTTATGTGTCAAACAGAAAAATCCCTCGTGGAAGTGAGACTATTTGCAGTTTCCTTGTTTTCATAGCTCCCAAAAACTGTGGGTTATCAAGTGCTCCAGATTTTTCATACAATGCTTCTCAGAAATTGGTCAGTTTACCCGGTTTAGCTGTCTTTTTTACCGCATTTGTCCTTTTACAGATATGTTCGTCATTCTCCTTTTTTGAGGTATTTCATCAGATTCGTCACACTAATCGCACTTAAATTAGTTCGTGCTATATTATACTATATTTTCTTTTTTAATCTTGTGACAGTCCTTCCCAATTTTGTGCGAAACATGTTTGGGTCCGAGTCCGTTCGTCCGTATGATGAGAGAACGGTATGGCAAAGAATGCAAGATTTGCGACCGTCCATTTACCGTTTTCCGTTGGTGCCCTGGTCCAAAAGCACGGTTTAAGAAGACTGAGGTTTGTCAAAGCTGTGCCAAGGTGAAGAATGTTTGTCAAACCTGCATATTCGATTTGGAGTATGGTCTGCCGGTGGAAGTCCGCGACAAGGCTTTACGAATGTCCCAACAAATTCCAAAAAATGATGTTAACCGCGAATACTTTCACCAGCAGATTGAGCAACATTTGGAAACTGATGGGGATGTGACTGCGCCGTACGGTGGCCACCAGTTAATTGGAAAGGCGCTGTCAAACACAACAGCAGCAAGTAGCTCCAGTGGTGGAGGAGGAACGGATCTATTGCTCAAACTGGCCCGCACAGCACCCTATTATCGACGCAACCGGCCGCACATTTGTTCTTTCTGGGTAAAAGGCGAATGTCGTCGAGGTGAGGAGTGTCCATATCGCCATGAGAAGCCGACCGATCCAGATGATCCACTGTCGGATCAGAACCTAAAGGACCGATATTACGGTCACGAGGATCCGGTTGCTGCCAAATTGCTGTCCAAATACGATGCTATGCCCAAGCTTGTTCCCCCAGAGGACCGTACGATCACTACTCTATATATTGGTAGTATACCGGATGAAGTGACAGAACGTGATCTGCGCAATCATTTCTATCAGTTCGGTGAAATTCGTTCGGTCAACCTTCATCCCAGACAGCATTGTGCGTTCATTCAGTTCACTACACGCCAGTCCGCTGAGAAAGCTGCCGAACGGTCCTACGAACGTCTTATTTTGGGTGGCCATCGGTTAACCGTGAACTGGGGTAAGTCACCGGCTGCTTTAGCTGCTGCAAACACTGTTTCAGGGGCTGACAGTAGTGACTCGATTAGTCTGCCACCGGTTCCCGGGTTACCACTTCCTCCGATCTTGCCACCAGCCGCTTTGCTTGGAAAGGCAGCCTTGAGTTTGAGTGGAGGTTTCCTGCTTTCACAACCACCGCCGCCTCCACCACCAGCGACGGAAGGATCCATGACTGGGTTTTCATTAGCTCCTCCACCCCCGCCACCACCATCCACACAAGCCTCTGGATCACGTTCTTCGTTCTCCGTCCAGTTAGCGCCGCCTGTGTCTGAACCACCACCTCCAGGAGGTAGGTTAAACATTTTTTTACAAGTTGCGGTGTTAGTTCTATTTATCTGATCCCTATAAACTGCATGCAGAGAGTCGTCTATAGTTTGGTTCTCTGTACAAAAGTGCGTTTAGCGATTATTTCCCTTCAAGGTAGCTGTTTTATTAAATATATTTGTAGATTTATTACAGCTGACCATATCCACCTCTGGTGATGCGAAAAGTAAGGCTAGGGTTCCTGACCAGAATTTCCTCATTTTGAGCTCTACCGGGCAGTCCTTGATAACGTTTATAGTGCTGAGTGTCCATTTTTACCCCTAAGGTATTATTCAATCGAATTAAGGTGCTGCCAAACTCTTGCTTAATTTAGCCCCATCGGGTGGACGCCATGATAGTATTTGTAGATTGCATCCTAAAATGACGGAGCTGTGTGTTTGGGAATGAAACAGAAGTGACTTTTTTGCCCTGTATTCTTCGTTTCTTAGATGTTTTCCTTCGGGGACCACCACCACCACCGTTACCGCCACCGCCTCCTCCACATCCGAGCACCATGGGTTTGACCAGTGCTCCCCCACCTCCACCACCGCCAACGCTAACATCTAATGTAACGGAACAATTGATGGGCAAATCAGCTGCTCCGCGATTCCCGTCGATGCCACCTCCGCCTCCCCCACCACCTCCACCATCTTCATCCAGGCGAGCTGAGGTTGGTGCCCAGGAAGCGAATGCCGCTCAATTGGGTATACACTACCCGAGCCAAAATCCTCAACGTATGGGGAGTGTGCCGCCATCGCAGAAACAGGACTAGGATGGTGCTCCTTAATCGTTGTGCTGATAACGCATGCTTCCTAAATGATTCAATACACCGTTATCCATATATTCCTTGTCCCTGATCGTTAGCTGTCAAGTGCCTATCTATTGGCTTTAGAATACTTCACCCGTTCGACAGATCCCAATTGTTTAAGGTGCCAAATCACTAGAATCACGAAGCCTTCAGATTTATCAATAAAATTTAGTACTACATGTACAAACATACGTATATGGAGGGGATACAAACCTCGAAATATGTGGATTTCCGTCTAAATTGCTTCATCAATTGGTGTAGGTCTAAAGAAAGCCTTAATGGGTTGTAAAAATGGTTTGAAACAGCATACCACGAGAGAAAGCTAAGTCGATTCGCACTGGGACCGAATGGATGCGCACAACACCTGGTGGCATGCAGTTTCGTGAAATGCTTGCCACAATTGCCTCCGTATATCAGGGGTCAAACGTTCATGAGGGGTTGCAGGTGCGTATCGAATCTATGAGGTAGACGCAGAAAACAGTGGGTCCAGGTAATGGAATGATTTGATTGAAGGAAAGCTATCCCCACCGATGAGAGGTAGAAATTGTACAATTGACTAGCGAAATGTAGTTTCTCAGCCAGCGGCGCTAAAATTAGCGCCGATGAGAGGTAGAAATCGTACAATTGACTCTAGCGGAATGTAGTTTCTCAGCCAGCGGCGCTAAAAGTCGTCCACCATCAGCTGAATGTCTTCACTGCCGACTGTATCGGTGTCATATTCACCAATAAGGACAGATGGTTCTCGTGATCGTAATAGGTGGTTCGACGTCAGTACATCAGTGCTATCGGGATCTTCCAGTATTGGGACCCGAGAAACTGCATTCAGAACAAGTCGATTTGACTATATCATCCTGTCCTGGATGCTGCCTGTGTGACTAGCGTGAGGAGGATTAAAACGCCAATCGACATGTCGTCCTTCACTTTGTCGCAGTCCAAATTCTTCATGAACTGTCTCAACTCCGCTTCTGTCCGAAAAATTGGTGCCTCTGTCATTATACACCTATTTTAAGGTTGCGAACCGGATAAAGCGTCCTCGAATCGGCGCATGTTGTGCTCAGCACGTCAACGATAAACAAATTCACTGAACAGGGTTTAGTAACTTAGCTATGCCCAATCCTGGTATCGCTAACAGTCTAGTGCGTCACGCTGCCGGGTTTAGCCTACTCAGGTGCGCTCTGTCCACTGATTATTTCTCGGATACAGCTGGTAGAAAATTTTCATAATTCTTGACTTCAATACCGTCGATGGATTTCTGTGCCTCGCACGTCATTTTTTACTCCACGGCCAGTTGTATGGATAACGGAAGTCCGTTCGGCCCAACTTCTGCCTGTGTTTTTATGTCAAGGCTCGAAAACAGTTTGGGATGCCACAGGTTGCCCATGTCGTTATGATCGGTACGTGGGTGACATTTAGGGAAGATGCCCTTTGAGTCGGGTTTGGTACAGATGACACATCTACCTGCTTTGACCTGTAGCTCTCCGGGGACCAGGTGAGCTGTTTATCAGGGAATTTCAACACGATCTTGGCGTATCTGCATACTCATCCCAAGAGCTGCATTCCAATCAGCATCAAGCGAAATTTCTTTAGGAAAATACCCCTAAGGTTGCTAAAAACTCTCGAGAGATTCAGATGAATCTCAAGAAAAACAAATTGGTATGCAAGTGATCGTATTTGTATTTCTTATGCAGCTGTTGTCCAATGATGGTATTGTTTCAAGAAGTTCTATCACCGTTCGGCTCTGTTCATTTGGAACAAAAAGAACACCATTTTCAAGTTTTCACCGGTCAACACATTGTTCCACCCCGATCCACTGGACTGTCAGTCACTTAACTAAAATAAGACCTTACTAAACTCGAAAATCCCACCTACGTTACAGCTGTTAGTGCCTGCACTGTCACATTGGGTAATAGACATACCTCACTGAAGCTGATTTCTCTCTGTCGATATGTGGTTTCGGTGAGGCATGCATACAGGACGGTGATACGGTCATTTACTTCAAACCACTTTGGACGAGTTTGTTTATTCCACGTACTGCCCCTCGGGCACCGTGTCACGGTATCGATCCGCTTGTTTCACGCCCTTCAGAGGCAATTAATTTCAAGTAACCCAAGTGAATCTGCTACACGGTCAGATGTGTGCTTTATAACTGCCAGACGTTAAACGCTGCTGCAGGATTGGATGGGACCGAATCCCAAACTCATGATTTCAGACCAGTAGGTTGATGTAGGTGACAAATTTGTTTACTTGGGAAGTCCTGATGGAATGGCAAGAGACCAAATCAATTCTCGAATCGGGAAGACCATCACAACTTCACCAAACTTTGGTACCTATTGCGTAAGTCACGTATCAGTTTGTCTCTAAAGGGCAAAGGATATACTGCTGTCTTGAGATCCCTACTGTTTTGCAAATGAGAAACGTAGATGCACGAAACGCCTTGTTTGACGATCGCCTCCGAAATATTCGCTGGGCCTATCAGGAACAGACTAGCAAAGCTGAAGATATGCCAGGTGGTTTTAGAAAGTGGGGCCTCTCCGTGAATAGATGAGCTGGCAACCCTCCACACGTTTCGTTTTGTGCACTTTATTTACATATGAGGCTGTCCACTCTGGAAACCGTGGGTCACGTGGTGGCCGGTTTACCACTTTTTCCTGGCTACTTATGAGTAGCTTGTGTGTGTACAGTTAACAGAGGAATCTGGTTTAGTCTCACTGATGTCGTGTTACCAATAGTCGTTTTCGAACGAATGTCTTTTAATGCGGAACTCCTATTGTGGCGTTAAAAGATATCAGCAACTATTCAAGTTCACCAAAAGTGCCTACCTTCAGATATACCAGTTTACCTTGTGCTCCGTATTTGGCATCCGAACCAAGGTAGTTTCACTCCCATGTTTACTAAACCATGATGAGTAATGTGTCCTCACAAGTATCACCGAACTGACAGTGTAATCCGCTTTGAAATGGTATCTCCAGAACTACGACCCGAATTTGCTTAATGTGTACAAATTTGCGGGAATCTTTTGCGGCACTATTTGACTGCTAGAGTCCTGGATTATTTCCGTTCATAGTGCAGCTGTTTAATAGTACTTACTTTACTTGTCTTGTCCACCTTGATTAGGCGGATAATATCGGCGTAGTTTTTTTTAACAGATCGGGTTATCAATACTTGGTGAAAATTGACGTTATTCAGGGACGAACACAGTCCTGGCGTAAGGTAACTACAGTCCGGCTGATTGCTGAGAATCTCGTTAAAGCGGATTGACAACACAATAAATGGCGGTCTGGTTTTGTTCAGTCAGTCGTAAAATTTATGCTTTTTGTTACTTCGTTGAATAGTGATTGCCCACTATTCATATTCATGGCCCCGCTGATGGGATCTTTATTACTTTTACCATAGTGATGTCACGGAACCGCTCTAGTTCTTCTGGCCGCC
>NW_008751999.1:528298-537254 GCF_000715545.1 Opisthorchis viverrini | reverse complement strand
GCATGCCACAGGAGCACGACCGACGATGGCGGGTGTTTAACCTACGCCAATCGGACAGCCCAGGTCAATATGAAAGTGATCTTTTAAATACCGCTAAGCCCCTTATAAATTTCGCACTTGCTTTTTCACTATACCGCTGTTATTTTCATTTCTTTGTCCGACACTAGCGATGGCACTGGAGCGAAGACAGAGTCTAGTTACAACGAAACAACTAGGTCAAAATGTCTATGACTAATGAACCAGGTCGTTTGTGTTCCGCAAGGTGGCCGTGAGAAACTGCTTCAACTTGAATAAAAGATTCGGGGTTTTTAGTTTGTGTTGTTGTTCATCTCCCCCAATGTTGAAAGCAGAACATTATGGGTGGCTGTCATATAATCACATCAATCTGTTTAATCAACAGCATTGTCCCACAAGAAAACACAAGACAAAGATTGGAGCTCCTAAGACAAAGAAATTGAATGGAGTGACCGGTTCGGCTGCTTGAATACCACCGGGATAGCGGCTCATCTTCGTTCGTAGCGGTTATTCAGAAGAAACATGGATGTGTTCTTCCATAAAAGCAACGACCCGGGCACTTTTTTAGTCGGTCCGTCTTACAATATCAGCAGATCACGGATATTCATTTTCTTCAGCGTAAAACTTAAACCTCTGAGGATAACAACTAATCTCACAGCAACATGGACACGACATCCGACTGATTTCGCAAATAGCGCCGTGATAGTCAACCTAAAACTGCCATTGTTATGGTCCTAAAGGTTTGGAAATATTTGGAAATATTTATGAATATATCGAATATGAACATAGTGATTTCAAAGACCATCTCCCACGAAGCCTTACTATCAGCACCTGCGTTGTTGTCCACAATGATGTTGATTAATTTCCAATGTCAGATCTGGCGCTACAATTAAACAGCCCTGATTGCAAGCCTGCAAGATAGCGTAAATTCATTAGTTGTTCTGTGAATGTGTTTTACACCAAGGTGCTGGCTTATCTGACCCACCAGGTGTAGATCGACGATTTTACAAAAAATTGCTAGCTCCCTACTTCGGTACCTGAAGCACTTGAAGATCTAGATAGAATTTGGAATATCTGTGTGAACTGACTTCAGAACCCTCTATTTTAGTCATTTTTCAGGCAGCTTTCGACATCATTTGAGCTATAATAGCCGAAAAATTTCAGCCATTATATGAAAAACTTCACTCAAAGCCCTGCTTGACTTGGCAGGACCAAATATCTATGGCGAATTGAGTGTCAGGGGATCAACACTCTAAACGTTTTCTGCTGCAATTTTGAGGCCGGACTATTTCGAGTTCTAACTTTTTCTATTGAATTTCAACTTCCTCCTCAAGCATGTCTTTTTGTTTACATTTGTACATGGACTTCGTTTTATCATGAATTTTAGGACACTTGAAGTTATTACCAACGATTCTGTGCTCTCTAGGTACGCTGAGTAAATCTGGCCGGTGATCACTGCGTGTACTCACGCCTGAAAGCACGTCCACACTTTTGATGATGATCATTCACTGTCGAGTGCACTAGACGGATAGTGTCGAGTAGCAGTCGATGCTCATTACTGGTCTAGATTGTTCAGAATTTACGGGCCCGATCGAGCCAACATTATGAACTATCGAACGTAAAAATGATCAATATCTACGTGGTGAAGTTGTGCGTGCGTACATTAACACAATTTCAGCCAGTTTTCCGTCACATACGCTTTGGGGAGATACACTCTGGGAAGTTCTCAAGAGCAACAGAGGCATCAAGCAATAATGGTGAAGTGCAAGATGAGTGTTCAGGCATGCCACAGGAGGACGGCCGACGATGGCGGGTGTTTAACCTACGCCAACCGGACATCCCAGGTCAATATGAAAGTGATCTTTAAATACTGCCAGGCCCCTTATAAATTTTGCACTTGCTTGTTCACTATACCGCTGTTATTTTCATTTCTTTGTCCGACACTAGCGAGGGCACTGGAGCGAAGACAAAGTCTAGTTACAACGAAACAACTAGGTCAAAATGTCTATGACTAATGAACCAGGTCGTTTGTGTTCCGCAAGGTGGCCGTGAGAAACTGCTTCAACTTGAATAAAAGATTCGGGGTTTTTAGTTTGTGTTGTTGTTCATCTCCCCCAATGTTGAAAGCAGAACATTATGGGTGGCTGTCATATAATCACATCAATCTGTTTAATCAACAGCATTTTCCTCCAAGAAAACACAAGACAAAGATTGGAGCTCCTAAGACAAAGAAATTGAATGGAGTGACCGGTTCGGCTGCTTGAATACCACCGGGATAGCGGCTCATCTTCGTTCGTAGCGGTTATTCAGAAGAAACATGGATGTGTTCTTCCATAAAAGCAACGACCCGGGCACTTTTTTAGTCGGTCCGTCTTACAATATCAGCAGATCACGGATATTCATTTTCTTTAGCGTAAAACTTAAACCTTTGAGGATAACAACTAATCTCACAGCAACATGGACACGACAACCGACTGATTTCGCAAATAGCACCATGACAGTCAACCTAAAACTGCCATTGTTATGGTCCTAAAGGTTCGGAAATATTTGGAAATATTTATGAATATATCGAATATGAACGTAATGATTTCAAAGGCCACTTGCATCCTGATACTGGGTAACTTCACAGCTGAACTTCGAGCTAAACTATTCTCGGTCCTCTGGTCTTCAGCATTAGGCAGAAAGACATCCTTATGTGGAACTATAAAATTATAATTTACCTGTCTCGTGCACTTACTCAGCCATCTCCCAACGAAGCCTTACTATCAGCACCTGCGTTGTTGTCCACAATGATGTTGATTAATTTCCAATGTCAGATCTGGCGCTACAATCAAACAGCCCTGATTGCAAGCCTGCAAGATAGCGTAAATTCATTAGTTGTTCTGTGAATGTGTTTTACACCAAGGTGCTGGCTTATCTGACCCACCAGGTGTAGATCGACGATTTTACAAAAAATTGCTAGCTCCCTACTTCGGTACCTGAAGCACTTGAAGATCTAGATAGAATTTGGAATATCTGTGTGAACTGACTTCAGAACTCTCTATTTTAGTCATTTTTCAGGCAGCTTTCGACATCATTTGAGCTATAATAGCCGAAAAATTTCAGCCATTATATGAAAAACTTCACCCAAAGCCCTGCTTGACTTGGCAGGACCAAATATCTATGGCGAATTGAGCGCCAGGGGATCAACACGCTAAACGTTTTCTGCTGCAATTTTGAGGCCGGACTATTTCGAGTTCTAACTTTTTCTATTGAATTTCAACTTTTTCCTCAAGCATGCCTTTTTGTTTACATTTGTGCATAGACTTCGTCTTATCATGAATTTTAGGACACTTGAAGTTATTACCAACGATTCTGTGCTCTCTAGGTACGCTGAGTAAATCTGGCCGGTGATCACTGCGTGTACTCACGCCTGAAAGCACGTCCACACTTTTGATGATGATCATTCACTGTCGAGTGCACTAGACGGATAGTGTCGAGTAGCAGTCGATGCTCATTACTGGTCTAGATTGTTCAGAATTTACGGGCCCGATCGAGCCAACATTATGAACTATCGAACGTAAAAATGATCAATATCTACGTGGTGAAGTTGTGCGTGCGTACATTAACACAATTTCAGCCAGTTTTCCGTCACATACGCTTTGGGGAGATACACTCTGGGAAGTTCTCAAGAGCAACAGAGGCATCAAGCAATAATGGTGAAGTGCAAGTTTCACCACCAGAGCACGCCAAACCAAACCAAATTATAGGGAACAAGTGCAGTATGTTCGATCATTTCCAACTCTCGATCAGTCGCTGTCGTGCGCCTTAAATCGATTTGTAGTACATAATGTGAAAAAACTGTCTTTTTTCTAATTGGTTGAGAATTGCTGCTATTGGTCAAACAGACGATTTGCGCGATAGCAAAACGTATGCCCAACTATTGCGGTATTGCTGTAATATGTGCATTTTTCTAATGATCTTGTCTGAGTCAGATAACTTGATTCAATCTGGAAACCTCTTGTGGCTCGTTTGACTACATCGTCCCATTTTAGCTTATTTCACTTGCAAGACCAGAGCCGGAGATGGGACAAGTGGAACATCTTTGACGTCAACGACCAGTTTGTTTCTGTGACTTTCTCACCAAATGCTGCTCAGTTCTGAAGCTGACTTGTTCAACTGGAAATGTTAACAAGGAAGGCTGGAATCCCATTGACAAGGGTTGATGATATAACTTGATTAAATGCCGTTTACCTTGAATCCTGGCAACATTAGGATACAAATTCATTGTGAATGCAAAGGACAAGGAGAAACCAGTACGGCGAATGAATCGCACCCGTTTGGCCACATTCTCAACCTAGTATACTACGTATCTCACCTGTTTTGACCATCAAGATACTCATCATTTTCTTTAAGTATGAACTTTCCTCCTACGAATAAGGAAATGGGCCCACTCTTAAACAATCGCAGTTCGATCCCCGTACAAGCCATCCGGTCACCGTTTGCACTGTGCATGAATGTGGATCTTAATTCGGCAGCGAAAGCATAAAGGATATTGTCGGTCTTGTAGTGTTTTTCCACTTATGGCACAGTTTAGCCATTGAAACAAGCCCAGCTGTTTTCACTTTAGTAGTCTGGTTGATAACACTTGCGGAAAATCTACCACCATTACTTCAACTCGTAATTTATTACCTCATCCAATGAGAGCCTGAAAAGGACATATGTGGATAACATATTCGTCGGCGTTGATCTTATCCCCGTTATAGTTGTCTTTCCCAGCAACTTCACCTACGATAGACGTATCAACGAATGATTCCCACTCTAAAGTGAAAGCCGAGCTTTGATGCCATTTCCGGAATTATCGCTTGGGACAAGCCCTTTAATGAGACGGGGTCCTCTCGATTAGCACCAGGTGCGTTTTAATAGGGTATGTGACTAAAAACACTACACTAGTTAGGTCACTTGTACCTGACTTCTCCAGCATGAAGTAAATTGCGCATCGGATAGATGTTGTTCGTCGGAATCTATGGCTTATTTGACCCTCAATGTGTGTCCCACCCCTGACGGGGTGCATCAGTTTCAGTTAACGTTGCTGTTTTTTCGTCCATCCCGTTCAGTATGCAAGTCTCTTATCGTCATGCGAGAAAATACCACCTTGGATTTTGTTATTCAACTCCCAGAGTTACAAGTGTTGATTCTATGTACTTTTGATCTCCACTTGTTTTGCATATCCGTACACCCCACTCATGTTGCCGCAGAGGCCGTCCCGTCCGACTCTTGTGTATTGGCATGTGTGAATGTGCATGAATGAGCGCAGTTGACCTACATGTGTGTTCATGTCCCGTTTGCTGAGCCTGCCTTGACTTGTTTTCTCATGAGTTCTGTTGATCGCACGGCCACTGAGTATCACGAGACTGTCGTCGGAAGGGACGACCGCGACCCACACTACTGAGCCATCATTCCCCTTGCCGTTATTTGGCGTGCGGATGTTAACACTGCACTGTGCCGGTCAGTGACAGACATGTGCACTTGTTGACGCTTCGAGGTTTGTTGTACACATTTGCTTACCCTTGTGTCAATAGTGCCTGCCATTTTGATATTCGGGATTGTCGAACCTACGCGTCACTCAAAGTTGCGTATCGGGAACCTCAACAACAGGCTTCACTCGTACTTCATGCTTACCTTGTTTGGCCTGCAGAGCTTATAGCTAATACAATTCATGGCGCAACTGTTCATAGTCCAAAGAGCAAAAACTAACTGAACCACACGGATCCAGTAAAATAAGGCTTTCCAAGTCTCATCACCCGCAGGTTCTACGCGGCTGATCGGTAAGCACGGAAAAACACTAAATATCACTTTGAGCAAATGCCACCTATGCTGCTTACTACCACAGTTCATATGTGAACACTAACATACTTAGTCGACTACGTTTGAACTGTGGTCTCCCCTGTGCTGTGTGATTAGTTTTAGATTCACTGTACGTGTGCATTTGGTGACAAAGGCTAGTGTGAACTGAACATCAAGATGCAACGCTCATTTGTCGTCAAATATTTACGTACAATGCCATTTCGTCTGAACAAGTAATTCTGTGTTCATCACTTATCCACCACAAAAAATGGGTGGATTCTAATTTCGGTCTCATGAGCACTCATCCTCAGCGCAAATTCTGGTGTTTGATCCTATTCATCCACCGTTTGAGATGAGTTGACTAATACACATTCACCAGGTTATGTTGGCTGGGTGAATCGATGATTGAAAAAAAAGAGTAATTCACCCTTGTAGTCGTCGGGCTCAAGCACAAAATCACCCGCGTGTTCGAGCATGACGTTTCAAATGCATCGAGTCTTTAGTGGACAAATGGAACCCCTCCATGAACGCTTTCCGCAATAAGTCTTACCACAAAAAATTTCTTGCCGACCACCAAAATACATTATATTTACCAGTTATCCTCAGACACAAAAATTCAAGCAGGGAGCACCAAAGCCAACAGCACATTGAAGCTGTCATCTGGATAGGCGATGGAATTTCTGCAATCCAACTACCAACTTCGGCAACCGACCAACGACCAAACAACACACTCTAACTGTCCACATTCCATGACAGTTTTAACAAATAAACCTCCGTCATAGTTGAGGTCAATGTGTCCCAATCTACCTTAACGAACCGCCAATTTACCTTAGGCGTTGGCAGTAGGAATCTCTTGCCTATAATTCAATCCGTGACCATTTTCTCTTTGCTGCAATCTGTTTCAGTCAGTAATTTTCCATTACATCAAATCTCGTTCGAGAGAATCTTTCTGTAAAGCCCTGCGTTCAAAACAATTTGGTTTGACGCATAGTCATGTGTGTTATTTGCGAATGATGGGTCGTGTCATGGAAAGAGAGTATGGTGTTCGTTATGTGTGAGCGGTGTATTCCGAGCGTGTGTCACCTGGTACATGATTATAGTTAACCATTTCATGATCCGTGGCGTCTACCCCAGTTACATGTGGAAAAACATAACTTTCTCCAAACAACTGTCCACGGCGAAATTAGGGTAGAAAGTACCATCACTGAAGGGGATGCAAAAACCCACGACTTTATTTCCGAATCGCTAGAAAATCATCATTAAAAATTTAAATTGTGGTTTAACTGTTTCGGAAGGTCTGAAAGGCTTCCAAGCTTAAAAATATGCACAATTCCAAGTGGTCTGATACTGGGTACTAGTGTCTAAGAGTTAACTCAATAAGTTAGGAGAAGTTAATTTATACATAGAGTAGACACTACAACCTTTAAGGAAGCCCTTAAGCGCAGCCGTCCAAACGTCATGTGTCTAGAGTTGAAATTCTGTTCATCGAGTAGAGTGATCAAGCTTGCTGTCGCATGACGTCCGTGATTAATGTCAACCCGACAAATTCGGTTGAACATGTATCTGTAAGTAAATACATAAGTATTTAGTTAGTACCCAGTAGTCAGCCAAGGCACAACTACAATGCTTTTGATCAACGTACTAGAAGAACCGGTTGTATATCTACTGAAGTGTTTGGGAGTTTGGCCGAGGCTGGTCGCTGCCTCTGGTGATATCCCTGAAGCAAGGTAAAATTCGCAATAAATAATATTCCGATTACATAGGTTGTGGTTGGGAGGAGGGTTGTTTTGTGGGTGTCGAATAAAACTCCCCCAGGAAAGAAGTTGCCTTCCACTTGAGTGTACGGGTTTCCAATTCATCAGCATCATTGACAGCACGACATCAGCGTTCTGTACTGTCTTTCCCTGAATTGTAAGCGGCATGTTTAGTGTCTACATATCCAAGAGCATGACCTTAAACCTTGTGGGCTTAAAGTGCACATCAAAAGACCGGATGACTTTGGCGAGTTCACCCAAAAGCGCCTGCGCCTTCTTCTCTTCGAAGACAAGAATGATGTCATCCGCATATTTATGATCGACAGGGCCTTCGTCAGAGGCTAGTTGAACACCGAGGTCTTGAAGGCCTCCCGGCGTCCGTCTCATTATCTCATCGATCATTAAATTAAATGAGAATGGAAATACTGGCTACCTCTGACTGACACCCCTTTGAACGGAGGCTTTTGGAGAGCTATTCGTATGCTCTGACCCGTCCGAAAGTCTGAGAATACAAAGGACTTATTATGTTCACAAACTTCCGGGGCATTCTTTGATGGACGAGCTTTTCAAGAAGGACAGACCTGTTAACCGAGTCGAACGCGCCTTGTAAATCCAGGAATACTGTCGTTTGTACGTATGGCTTTGTTCTAGTGTCTGGCGGATTGTGGCGTTTTGGTCAACGCGACTCCCACCAGGCCGAAATCCCGCTTACTATTAAGTTTTTCACTAGTCACCATAAGGCGACGAAATCCAATTGACTCAAACAGTCTCGTTACGACTGGAGGTAAGCTGATCACCTATGGTTACCAAGAGCCTCTTTTTTTAAATGGTCAATATCACCGTCTCTCTCAAGTTTTCTGGGACTGTCCGCTTTTCTTAAGTGCAAGCAAACAGATCAGACAAGTGCTGACAGATGACTTCACCGCCATCTTTGAACAATGATGGCGCGAGGGCATCCGGACCAGAAGCTAGGTGGTGCTTGAAGAAACGTATGCAGTCATATGTATTCCAAGGATGTGAGGGGTTCCATGTTCACCGTCCAGTGTTCGGAGTCAGGAGATATGGATTGAATTCTCCATTATTGTTATCCTCATTCAAAAGTAGCTAATTTGTAGGAAAACCGCATTGCCACATGTCAGAAAACAAGCGTTCATGCAACCTAAGAACTACGTCTCCCAAATACCTCGCGATTTTTCATCAGTGGATGATGTTTCCGCGTTGATGGATGTGTATACTCTCCAGAAAGTGCAACGCGAGACGATCTGTAGCATTCATGTGGTAATCGAGGAGATCTTTATGTAGAAAGGTCACTTAGGTCACTTGTCAGCCATCACCTAATGCGCGTTCCCCTGAAAAGTCTT